>NW_017299740.1:8431-8723 GCF_001594075.2 Trachymyrmex cornetzi
TGACTACAAAAGGTCCTTCCTCGGTAAATGAGAGCACGTTGAGTAGCGTTTCGAAGCAATCGTTTCCATAATACGCTCTACGAAAACGGGCGTACATATGAAACAGGACGACGTATCTCTTTTTGCCAAAATCCAGATTTAAATCGTCGTACGGATTAAAAGTTGAATTTAAATAAAGTTTCACGTTACTCAAATTACAATCGTCGAACACGCTACCATTTTGTGACATGACATTTTTTCGACCAGTCTGCAGAGCAAAGATAACGTATCGCGGTTTCTCAAGCTGAGTCGC
>NW_017299740.1:9217-10033 GCF_001594075.2 Trachymyrmex cornetzi
CAATTATTTACAAGCGTCGTAGGCGTCTGATCGTTTTTCTTTTTCACCGTCAATCTTCCTTCGACGTAGAGAAAACTTTCGCACGGCAACGTGTACAGATCCTGTTTAGGCTGGTGCCAAAGCGTATTTTAAATGCTAAAAAAAAAAAAATTAATAACAGGCAACGACCGGCTAGAAAATGAAGTTAAGGTTGTAACAAAATGAAAAAAAAAATGTTTAAACACGAGATTAATGTGAAATGGTGAAATGGGGGTGCTGTTTAGGGGTTGAAATCGGTTTTTCTCGACTTGCGGCGAAGGGTGACCTCCTAGTGCAAAATGTTCAATACAAAAGTTATAGATAATAAAAAAATCTAAAACTTTTGTATTTGACATTTTTCAACATAACCTCAAATTTTTCGAGAAAATGGCGAAAAACTGATTTTTCAGTTTTTAATTTTTTTCTCACGTAAAAATAATTTAATTTACATGAAATTTTGTGGGAGTATACCTTTTTTTGCCTGGAATAAGCTTGATTTTTTGGAATTAAAAAAACAAATAGTTTTTGAGATGTTGACACTTTCTTAAAAAACTACCCTCATCTTCCACGGACAACTTTATTGATGTTTTTTTTGTATTTTTATACTTATATATATATATATATCATTTCAACCGTTGAAATGTGTACTTTCAAATGGTCTATGCATGTTGTAGGTTAAATTTTCATTAAACAGCTTAAAATTACGAAAAACCGCAAAAAGTGGCTTTTCTAAACACTAATTCATCAATTTCTCTAATGATTTTCAATTTTGTTGTTATTTTTGTTAATAATTGACTA
>NW_017299740.1:11288-11916 GCF_001594075.2 Trachymyrmex cornetzi
CGTGTTCATTTGATCGCACGACACTCGCGTAGTGCGCATTCAGTGCGCACTAAGTGGCACGAGATATTTTGACGATGCCAGTTCAGTACGTTTTATCACAGTTAAGGATATACATAAGTACAAGCAAATCTGCGCAGTTGAATTGAAAACGGGGTCTTGTCCCTACTCTTAATATCTTTTACTGTGGTTTTGTAACATTTTGTTGAACATAGCTTCAAAGTGAACAAAAATGAGTTTCAGCTTTAGCACTGAAAATCTTGGTGTATTCTCTTGAACTTGCACTATTCAGTACAACCCATGGAACTCGTCCAGTGTTGGTGTGAACTGAGTGCGCACTGGTGCGCACTAACTTTTGCCCAATCGAAAACGCTATAAGTATTCGCCGTCGAGGAAGTTGGTGTCTAGGTGTTCGCCATCGAGGAAATGAGTGTCTAGGTGTTCGTTGTCGAGGAAGTAGGTGTATAGGTGTTCGCCGTCGAGGAAATGGGTGTCTAGGTGTTGTCTACATGTTCGCCGTCGAGGAAATAATAAAATTAAATAACCACTACTTTAGTTGGAAGAGGAAATGTCTTTGAATGAAATGTGATATAATAATTTCATTTAAGAAGAATTTAAACCATTTGGATTG
>NW_017299740.1:13985-14271 GCF_001594075.2 Trachymyrmex cornetzi
GATATCAAATCTTTTATAGGAGTGATATCATTAAAGTTAATATTATTTATATAATTTGGTATCCGCACGAATTACATGGAATTTAACTTGGCGCCAGTTATGTTGATATCAAATCTTTTATCGGAATGATACATAACATTATAAGAATATCCTTGAAGAAAAAACATCAACTCGATTAACCCTAATCGGTGATTCACTGTCAACCGTAAGTGCTCAATTCTACTAAACAGAAAACGCGATTAGTCATCAGTTCCACGGCTGATTAAATAATTGGCGTTGGTGAAAC
>NW_017299740.1:14663-16933 GCF_001594075.2 Trachymyrmex cornetzi
CCCACTTCCTCGACGGCGATCACCTAGACACTCATTTCCTCGATGGCGAACACCTAAACACCAACTTCCTCGATGGCGAACGTGTAGTCAACACCTAGACTCTTATTTCTTCGACAGCGAGCACCCAGACACTCACTTCTTCGACGGCGAACACCTAGACGCCCACTTCCTCGACGGCGAACACCTAGACACCCATATCCTCGACGGCGAACACATAGACACCTACTTCCTCGACAACGAACACCTAGACACTCATTTCCTCGATGGCAAACACCTAGACACCAACTTCCTCGACGGCGAACGTGTAGTCAACACCTAGACACTTATTTCTTCGACAGCGAGCACCCAGACACTCACTTCTTCGACGGCGAACACCTAGACGCCCACTTCCTCGACGGCGAACACCTAGACACCAACTTCCTCGATGGCGAACATGTAGACAACACCTAGACACTTCTTTCTTCGACAGCGAGCACCCAGACACTCACTTCTTCGACGGCGAACACCTAGACGCCCACTTCCTCGACGGCGAACGCCTAGACACCCATTTCCTGGACGGCGAACACCTAGACACCCACTTCTGCGACGACGAACAACTAGACTCTAGACGCTTAATTCCTGAATATGTATACACCCTCTTCCTCAACGCGGTAAATACCTCGATCTTCAACGACAATCTCGATATTTCATTTTAATTATAATTAATATTTTATTTTAATTCGTTTTATTAATTAAATTTCATTTTAATTTCAATTAATTATAATAATAATGCGCCGCGTGCACGTCACATCGTATATGTGACAATGTTGCCATCGTTGATTATCACAGCCGTCATGTGTGGTTGATCACATTCGAATGTGCAACGCTGCCATCGCTAAGTTAAGTCAAAAGCCCTTTAGTGTCGAAAAAACGAGAAGGACATTTTCTCCTGGTCGACGACGACAATAACGACGATGATAATAATAAGGACGACGTATCTGAAAATGGACTGAAAAAGTAGCAGTTCGGAACTTTGCGTCGCGATATCTCCGCTCGTAGCGCACGTAGCAAAAAAATAAAAGCACTTTTATCACACAATCCGTGTGGTGGCTATCGATTGAGCATACATAGAACGCGATCGGTTTAGCCGTTATTGAGATCCGATAATCTCGATCTGCCGCAACTCGTCGGTTCACGTAAAGGAGGCACGGCAGTGTTGCTTCGCGCAGCTTAGCACCGAGACACTACCAGTGTCTCCAGATACTTCGTATATGGTGTTACTTCTGAAATCGGAGAAGGGATAGGTCGTTCCCCTCTTTCCAAGAATTTCAAACGTGTCGCAACACGTTTATACATACGCTTATACATACATACGTTTATACGTACATACGTTCATACATACGTTTATACATACGTTTATACATACGTTTATATATACGTTTATACGTAATTACGTTTAGAAATACGTTTATACATACGTTTATAAATACGTTCATACACACGTTCATACATACGTTTATACGGACGTTTATACGTACATACGTTTATACATACGTTCATACACACGTTTATACACACATATATACATACGTTCATACATACTGTGACGTGACATTTTGTCCGTCACTGTGCGGACTTGTCGACGGCGGACTCGTGCTTCCTACCGGCTCGAAGGGCGAGCGCGTAGGCGAGCGCGCACGCGAGCGCGCGTGCAAACGCACCTGCGACCGTGCGTTAAAAATTCGCGTCATTTGATTTACTTGGCAGATTTTACTCTTTTATACTAGCATTTCTTTTGCGTAATGACCGAGCGTATCGGGAAGTGTAGACGCGCCACGGATCACGCTCGGCAGCTACCGTGAAATGCAATTGTATCATCGTGCCGTCTCGCCCGCCATCCTTGGAAGGAAGACAGAAGAAGGACCGGATCATAAGGGCGACCGCAGAGCAGAGAGAAGGGCACACATCCGGGAGCCCGGATTAGCAGGTTGTACCATTTTATATTATTGCTTGTAACCGCTGTCGAGAATAAGGGGAATCATACTTTCACCATGCACCCCTTGCAGAGCAACGGAGGAGGCCAGAATTCCCGGCCACCCTGGAGGGGCCGGACGGACGTCCGTCGGAGGCTTAGGGCACGACGAGCGGGAAGGAAGTCCATTACGATCTCCTCCGCCAGGCCAGGAAGTGCAAGGGCCGTGAATAATGATGCCACCCTTGACAGGAATCCTCATTGCGCGCTCGCATGAGCGAGGATTCAAGGCCGCGCGGGCCTGCACGGCACGCGCGAA
>NW_017299740.1:17265-25631 GCF_001594075.2 Trachymyrmex cornetzi
CGCCATAGTCTCCGTGTAGAGCCACGGAACCGCGAGCCACGTGCCATCCTCCCGAGCCTTGAAGATAATTAGCTGTCGCGTTTCGATGATCAGAGTAAGGGGAATCATATTCATTGCCGAGTGACATAAATTAGAGCCGTTCGGAGAGTATCGGGGACCGAGTCGCGCTCGTTCCTCTCGCCACAGGAGAGTCACTTCCGGTTTTCGAGTATAGTAGAGTCGCGTAGAAACGCGTAGAGTAATCACGTGTCGAGTCTCGCCGTGTCGCGTAACGACGCTTATTGCAGTTGCGTTATCGTTTAGTATCGCGTCGCGTAGGCACGCTTGCTATAATTGCGTCGCCGAGCATTGTGCTGTCGCGTCGGAACGCGAATTGTCGCGTTGCCGAGCTGATTTCCGGTAGTCGTGACCGAGTAGAGTCCGTTTCCGGGATTCACGTGCCGAGTAGAGTCGTGTCGCATCGAGGCGGTCGCTATAATCACGTCGCACCATCGCCGTGGCGTTGGCCGCGGGCCGGCGTTACACGTCCGGGAATCTGGTGGTACAGCGGGTACGGGTTCTGGCCGGTTGTCGAGGGGCGGGCGTTTGACACCGTCGGAAGGTACCGCGGGGAAGGTCGGGGTTCGTGCTATAGCGTATAACCGGCGTCCGGCGCTAGAAGTAACTTAGCGACTCTCGGTGCGAGTACCGAGAGTACCGAGTAGAGCGGCGGAGCGAAGCTCCGAAAGGAACTTGTAATTGCGTAATCCATGTAATTAATTCTACTTTATCACATCTTCTCAAATATAATTGTTCTTATTATTACGTTCTCGCGTAGTTTATTCCTGTGGCCTATCTCTCTCGCCCTCCGACAAATTTCCCACACCTTTTGCGACCCACTCCCTGCCGTCGCGAATCGGTTACGGGCAAAGGTAAGGAGATTTCTGAAAGAGTGGCACGCTCTCTCGTGCCTGGCGCCCAACTTAGTAATAAGAATTACAATTCTGGCCGAAGAACCGCCTGGCTGTCGCAAAATTCTGCTACCGAGGGAGAGAAGATACTTTTGCGTACTTTGAGTACCGAGAACACGCGACGAAGTTGTGCCGTTGCTCGCGAGTACGGTTACAATACATTCATACATACGTTTATACATACGTTTATACGTAATTATGTTTATACATACGTTCATACACACGTTTATACATACGTTTATACATACATACATACACACGTTCATCCATACATACGTTCATACATACGTTAAAACATACGTTTTACATGCGTTCATACACACGTTCATACATACGTTTATACATACATCCGTTCCTACATACATACGTTTAAACGTACATACGTTCATACATACGTTTATACATACGTTTATATGTACATACGTTTATACATAAGTTCATACACACGTTTATATATACGTTTATACATACATACGTTCATACATATATACGTTTTATACATACGCTTATACGTACACAAGTTCATACATACCTTTATTCATATGTTTATACATACGTTTATACATACGTTCATACACACGTTTGTACATACGTTTATACATACGTTCGTACGTACATACGTTTATACATACGTTCATACATACGTTTATACACACGTTTATACATACGTTTATTACATACATACGTTCATACACACGTCTATACGTATATACTTTCATACATACGTTTATACATACGGTCATACTCACGTTTATACATACGTTTATACGTACATACGTTTATACATACGTTCACACATACTTTTATACATACGTTTTATACACACGTTCATACATACGTTCATACGTGTATTATAAAGGAAGGGAAGAGAAAATAAATTTAAAACATATTAAAAAAAAAATCTTATATTTTATTTTAAACTTGATAAATTTGTTTATGGCGTTGCGACCAGTTGTATATTTTAAATATGTTTTGTAACGCACAATTGTTAATATGTTTTACACATCACATAGTATTGGTAACATCTAGATTACGTTAATAATCTGTATCTTTGTAATCAGCATCCAAGGTCTCAATGGTCAAGTTGTCGCTATCGAGTACATCGGCCAGCCATTCGCGTTTTTCATGTCCTTCAACGTATATGATAGACTTATTGTCGTTACTCTCTTCTACATCAATTACGGCCATTGTAATTAGGCGTTTCACCATGCTGTACAGGATCATCCCGTCTTCTCATTGCAATCCATGGTGATAAGCACTTAGCTAGGAAGCGCAATTCTTTTCTGATTTTGTCAAGAAACTCCATGGCATGTGATATGTAAAAATGTAATGCGAGAGAATGGTTCCTTTTCTCAACACCGCCACTTCCTTCACGATAAATTTCTTTCCAATGATAAATCCTTGCAAATCCACAAACGTTGACATAATCAAGGTGAACGACTTTTCGAGACTATGCTCGATCGATTTCGATGAATCTTGGTTTTTATCTCTTGTATTGAAAAGTGGGGGAGGTTTAAAAAAGGAATATACTTTTAATGAACATTTATTTTTTCATGTCATGCAGCAGGTACAATATAATCTAAACCTTAGACTGATATTTCACATACTATGGCAGAATTTTTAACATAAATTCTGTACAAAATGTTTGCAGCATTTATTAGTATTTATTAGTAATACAATTTTCTCTTAAAAGTGATACAAAATATTTGAATCTCTCACTAACACCATGAGTATATTGACTCAGTTCATAGAATACATGCTCGATTTGCTCAAGGTCAAAATTCTTCTTAAAGAAAAATATACTGAAAAGAAAGCAAAACGAAAGGAAAGAAAAAGGAAGGAAAGGAAGCATACCGTATAACGGGTTTATAAATTGTTTCGTTTGTGTTCCTACGTGTCAACGATAACTTCTCTTTTTCCTTTGAACATTAAAATCGTTTCAGATAAGTTCAATTATCAATTATTAATCCTTTAACTTTAATTACGTAATATTCTGTTATAAGAAATTGATACTTTGTGTTGTATTTTATTTAGCAGTTCGCTATTATGTTATTACAACTCTGCTAATGATATTCGAGAAGAAAAATATTATATTAAGGAAACGAAAAGACAACAGATGCATGAGATAAGAAGAAGATGGGAAATGAAACAATATAGCAGTTAATCGAAGAGATTTTTTTACCTGGAAAACTTATCCTACAGTTATTATAGCATGTTACACATGGTTTTTGTAAGAGGCGGAAGTAAGTTCAATTTTGTTTAAGTCTTGTACGGTACAATTTATTATTTGAAAAAATTCTAGAATTTTGAGATTTCTTGAAAATCGTATCTCTGGGTATGGGAAAATTTTTGAAATTTTACTTTTTAATTTAAATATCTCATTTTAATTCGTATGTCTCATTTTGACTTATATATATTTTTCTTCTTCAGAAACCAGTTTTATTTAATTATATCGGGGAAATGTCTTTTGCCCACTGCATTAATTATTCTCGATGACAATTTTCCTGATAATGTATTAATAGCCCTGGAATGTATTTATCAGATTATCCAGCATTCTTATATGATACATATAGAGTTTATTCTCATGCACATATAGTATTTCTTACTATGTATTCACTTGACTGATATTTTAGAAAAAAAGACTAATAGATTCTGGTTATGCTAAATTGATTTATCGCGTTTTGCAACTTTTAACTCGTCAAAAGGAAACAAGATACATTATTCCTTTGTATTCCTGCATGGCCAGTTTTTTAGCTACTACTACGGAAACATTGGGATAATACCATGAATCTATTTGAGGTAATGCTACTCGCAAGATTGTCACAGTAATCGCAAGGTGATTCAGGAAAAGGAAGGAAAAAGTCAGGTAAAATTGTATCTCACACACAGATAGATATATATATATATATATATATAAGCTATTAACAACATAATCGTATAAAATTATTAACAAATGTATGTAATTATGAACAATCCGTTACATAATTATACATAAACGTTTGTATAAAATTTTATACAATACTGTCTTTTTTTTTCTTTGTATCTTGTATTTACGTTCCACACTTAGTTCCACAGAGGTTCTCGTATCCTTCTGTCCTGCAGCCAATCGACATGCTCAAAATGTTTGTCGACGAACACATGAAATATCAGGCCTATTCAATACGATGCTGGTATTGGTATGTACGCTTGTGAGACAAGCGTTTGCATATGTGGCATCCATCGACGCTTTATACAGTGATGGGAGAAAGTTCGGCAACGGTCAAATATCTTGGAAAATAATGCTTATGGAAAAAAATGTTCAATACAAAAGTTTTAGTATATCAAGTGGTCTATTATATGGTTATATTGAAATGACCTTCATGTGACCTTGAAGGACACCGTGAAGGTCAACTTTGAAATCTTAAATGGAAACACCTATTTTCTTTTACATATCCTTAAAGCTGGTGTCAAGACGTTTCCGAAACACTGGTTACAAACCCTTTTTGCTTGAGATCTTCCTGAGTTACGAACCTTTAAAGTTTAAGTATCGCCGGCGCATTATCTAAGGTATACTGCGTGGAGGTGGCACGGTCGGATATCCACCTCTTTGAGATGCTTGACCAAAGTGAGACTTGTGCGCGCGTGTTTGTGTGTGTGTGTGTGTGCGTGCGCGCGCGCGCATACCTTAGATAATGCGCCGGCGATACTTAAACTTTAAAGGTTCGTAACTCAGGAAGATCTCAAGCAAAAAGGGTTTGTAACCAGTGTTTCGGAAACGTCTTGACACCAGCTTTAAGGATATGTAAAAGAAAATAGGTGTTTCCATTTAAGATTTCAAAGTTGACCTTCACGGTGTCCTTCAAGGTCACATGAAGGTCATTTCAACATATAATAGACCACTTGATATATTAAAACTTTTGTATTGAACATTTTTTTCCATAAGCATTATTTTCCAAGATATTTGACCGTTGCCGAACTTTCTCCCATCACTGTATAGAGATTTGAGACTTTTCACATGAATTCAATATACCGAGGCAGATACGCAATTGAACGATGACGCAAGTATGAAAGAATGGATACGATTTTCACAAGCAAATTTATTGGAAGAATGTACTACTCGTTTAAACATGGTATCATCTAATTATAATCATACACATATTATGGTGTAAGAATTTATAAAAATTGATATTGTTCTTTGTAATATTTAATATTTGTATACAGGTTCAACTTAAATCTGCTACGTTAATTTGGACGAGGCACCTTCCTAATCTTGTAAAATATATATCTATACAAACTGCACAATATATTTTTACAATTTTATCTGAAGATGTGGTTTCATCATATTTGTAGCCTTGGCTTTATTCATTTTATACCAAGGGTATAGACCAAGGGTATATATTATACCCTATATTACATTATATTATATTATATTATATTATTATTGGTATATCTTATACCAAGGGTGCTTTCCAATTGCTTAACACATCTTAACACAAACGTACACAGGAATACACAAAGTGTAACGTTGTACACGATTCAATTGGAACAGAATGTGTACGCTGTGCACGGTTGAGATCCGTTTCGGATGGAGTTAGACTAAATGTAGCTTTTTCCGCTTGTATTAAACAAAAAAAAGTAAAAGTGACGGCCACTCAACTTCTTCCAAATCTCATTTATAGCCGCTGCAGTTAGTAACATGTAATTGTCACTAGAAAACACAAGAGGTGCGTATCGTGCATGATGTGCATGATGCATCCATTATCCTTGTTTAACATTTGAGCAACAAGGATAAACGATGCATTATGCGCATCATGCGAGAAACGGAACGCACCCAAGCTTACACAGGCCTCAACTGAGTAAGGATGTGTAGTGTTGTGTGGACGATAACGGACAATTGGAACGCAACTTGTGTTGCCATGTGCGCGAAAGTGTCTAGGGATATTGCAATTGGAAAACACCCAATGAGTTCTAAGCCTTAGAAATATAAGAAATGGACGAATCGTAGTCGATTATTCTCCTTGAATACGACTGTAATTGGTTAATTTCTTATGGCTTTAGGATTAAAACACCTATTGTAGATCCGGGGTAACAGTAATTTTAAAGCCCAAAACACATGAAATGCATAATGGCCGCAGCACAGACTCTTGCATAACGCATAATGCATAGTGCATAAGGGAATCAACCAATCGAAATTCTTCTTTTCCATGGAATGAGAGGAAAGGAAAGCTTCTGATTAGTTGATTCGCTTATGCACTATGCGTTATGCGTTATGCAAAAGTCTGTGCTGTGGCCTTAACAGTGCATAAGTTTAACATAAGATCGCTGGATAAATGAGCATCCAGTATGAAGTCGCTATATTGATTTACATAAGATGCTCATTGGTCCGGCGGTCTTATGTTATGTTTATGCTCTATTATGCAGATAGCCTTTAGGCCTATCTGCATAATAGAGCATAAACATAACATAAGACCGCTCGACCAATGAGCATCTTATGTAAATCAATATGGCGACATTATGCTGGATGCTCATTAGTCCAGCAGTCTTATGTTATGCTTATGCTCTGTTATGCATTTCATGTGCGATAACCTTGAAGGGCTTCACACATGAAATGCATAACAGACCGTAAGCATAACATAAGACTGCTGGACCAATGAGCATCTAGCATAATGTCGCCAGATTGATTTACATAAGATGCTTATAGGCCGCGACACAGACTTTTGCATAACACATAACGCATAGTGCATAAGAGAATCAACTAATCAGAAGCTTTCCTTTCCTCTCATTCCATGGAAAAGAAGAATTTCGATTGGTTGATTCCATTATGCACTATGTATTATGCGTTATGTAAAAGCTTGTGTCTGGGCCCTTAGGCTTAAAACACCTATTGTAGTTCCAGGTTTATGCACTTCATGTGTGATAGGCTTAAGTGCTGAAACATAATACTACTAGAACTAAAGCATTATAAACGTAGGTATTCGTATTCCACTATTTTTAGTCCTTTCCCGGTTTCCCCATTCGTTGCTCTGTCCTAGGTAAAAGCCATCACAGAGACAAAAATTTTAGTCGTAATCGTACGGCCATAAACAAATTGGCCAATCACAGTCGAGCGTTTTAAAAGGTAAAATCGTAGTTTTTGATTGTGTGTGTGATTGGTGGATTTGCTTGAGACCTTATGATTATACGACTAAAATTTTATACGTGTAAAGCCGCGTATTCACCTAGCGAATGAACACCGAACGAACAACAAATGCGAACATTCGGACATTCGCGTTCATGTTCGTAGTTCGTTCGTACATTTTTCCCGATTGCATCGAACACGGGCCGAACACCCATTCGATCTTGATTCGGTGTTCGGGTCATTGTTCGATATAACCTTATTGCTTGCGACAATTAATATTTTTATTTTATAACAGATATCTTTTTCGAAAAAGCCAATACGATAAACTTTATTTAAAGAGAGTTTTCAACTTTGTTATCTGTTAACAGAATGTTAATACACAGAAAAACACAGAAAAGGTTATGGTGATTCAGGCGAACAGCCAAATAACGAACACGTGATTTGCACGTTTACACCGCGCACAAATCGCGCACGAATAGTCTTTGATGTACCGCTTCATGAGGGAACCGAGTCGAACGCGAATCGAATGTTCGATTCTCATTCGCTTTGACGTATACATCTGCTGAACGCAACCAATGAACGTTCGCGTTCGCTGTTTGTTCGGTGTTCGTTCGCTAGGTGAATACGCGGCTTAATGGCCTTAACTCTTGGGTGCATTTTTGCTATAATATACGTAATGTAAACTATAGCTTAGAGTAATCTAGGCGTAATTCCTGAACGCAGCCTAGCGCTAAGCGCCAAAAATTATTTTCATGCGCCAAACCACTACCTTAGAGTCATTTTTTTGGAGAAAAAGCACCACACCTGGCAACCCTGATTGTATTTTTAAAAAATGAAAATTCATGTCCTCCAACCTCATTTATAATCTCTCAACTTGAATGTCACTAGAAAACAAGGCTACACTAGATTTCTAGATATCAGAGAAGCGCAATCGGTTTAAGTCAGTATCGCAAAACTACTAAGAAAAGTACTAAAAATGGCGTCGTTTGCAGACGGACTATGAAATCCACCAACTTATTCGTCTACCATAATTAGTACCAATGAATAAATATTATGATTAGCTGACAGTCACGCCAATCAGGACGTTCAACATCGTTTACGCTTCTCTGATATCTAGGACTCTAGGCTACACTGCCCTCGGCCGAGTACAGATGTGTAGTGTTGTGTCGACGATAACCGGCAATTGGAACGCAACTTGTGTTACCGTGTGCACGAAAATGTCTAGGGATATTGCAATTGGAAAGCACCTTTGACTATATACCTCTGGACTGCTAACGGCAGCCATTACTGGAATCCAAGATCTCAGAGCCATCAGGTCC
>NW_017299740.1:26105-28556 GCF_001594075.2 Trachymyrmex cornetzi
GGGTAACTAGCAGTCCAGAGGTATATAGTCAAAGGAAAGCACCCATGAGCAATAGCGTAAAAAATATTTTCTTTGCTACTGATCATGTTGCCACGCTGATTGGTTGCTGCTTCCGCTGCTTGACGCTTGACGGTTGCGTGTGAATGTACCTTTAAGCTGGATTCACACTGAACGCAGCAAGCGTCAAGCAGTGGAGCAGCAACCAACCAACGAAGCGATATTTTTTACGCCACTGTAAATATCGTCACGCTGGTTGGTTGCTACTCCGCTGCTTGACGCTTAAGCCTATCGCACATGAAATGCATAATAGACCATAAACATAACATAAGACCGCTCGACCAATGAACATCTTATGTAAATCAATATGGCGACTTAATGCTGGATGCTCATTGGTCCAGCGGTCTTATGTTATGTTTATGCTCTGTTATGCATTTCATGTACGATAGCCTTTACTGTATTTAGTGTGAATCCAGCATAAGTCTGCTGAACGCAACCAGTGAAGCTAAAGGCCGCAGCACACACTCTTGCATAACGCATAATGCATAGTACATAAGCGAATCAACTAATCAGAATCTTTCCTTTCCTCCCATTCCATGGGAAAGAAGAATTTTGATCGGTTGATTCCTTTATGCACTATGCATTATGCGTTATGCAAGAGCGTGTGCTGCGGCCTTAAACGTTACTTGACAGACAAGGATAGACAAAGAGTGCGTTCCGTTTCTCGCATGATGCGCATAATGCGTCGTTTATCCTTGTTGCTCACCAAATGTTAAACAAGGACAATGGATGCATCATGCGCATCATGCGCGATACGGAACGCACCTTAAGAGCAGCCATCTTCATTTCGTGTATTCGATACCACACGCTGATTGGCTCGTGATATAAACGACTTCGCATCATATGCTTCACCTTGTTGTTTCCACCATGATGTTAACCTTGTTTGATTTAATAAACAACAAGGATATATGAAATAATAATAGACTGATAAAAATCTGAACACAGCTTTCTAATACTGGATTTACACTGGATACAGCAAGCGTCAAGCAGCGGAGTAGCAACCAACCAGCGTGACGATATTTACAGTAGCGTAAAAAATATCGCTTCGCTGGTTGGTTGCTGCTCCACTGCTTGACGCTTGCTGCGTTCAGTGCGAATCCAGCATATGTGACCGATCGATATAATTAATTTATATATAATTTCAAGTACATAAACCGTTACTATTAGCGTATTCGATTTACTGACTCGACCCGACTCCGAGTCAATAGTCTGTTCTGTTTAGCTGCAAAAGAAGAGCTAAATTGTGTAAGAAATGCAGCTGAAAAGAACAGACTGTTGACTCAGAGTCGGGTCGAGTCAGTAAATCGAATACGCTATATGTTACTAAAGACAAATTAATTTATTGATTTGTTTTTCAGTGCTTCATAAAGAGTAGTAAATTAAAATTGATTAAAACGTTTAGTAGATAAACAAATTAAAAAAGTGAAAATTACTGAAAAGGATATTATTATCCAATTCCTTAATCAGTATCGTGTTATTAGAGTGAATGTCGAAAAAGGGAATCTTTGTAAAATTACAATTTGGTAATTAAATCTCAATTCTTCATTATGAATTATAAACTAATTGATTTTTTTATTATATTGTAAATAATCTTTTCTTTTGTAGAACTCAACGTCACTGTATGCAGTTGGAAAATTCGTTATTTTTATTATCTTAAAAAAAGGACGCAATTTTGGAATTATTGATCCATTTCAAGATACATCATTGCTTTATTGAATTCGACGTTGTTTCTTCAGGTATAAAATTAAAAAATTTTTTTTTTAATCTCTCTCTCTAAATATGGTCAAAATAAAAAAATTGGGGAAGCTTTGACCCTCTCTTGTGTTGAGGCTGTATTTTAGATTTGGTTAGTGGGTTTTTTACTTTTTTTTTAAAGGAGTTTTTATAGGTATATATAAATTTTTCTTTATATATCAATTGATTTATCTTATTATTTCACGTGAAAAGGTGATGAGGTATAATTAGAAAAAAAATTATAGTATTGCATTAATTTTGAAATTATTAATTGCAATTTATTACACAAAATCTTTTTATTTTTTTTACGTTTTTAAGTTTTTGTGTCATACTTTGTATCAAGATGTGTTAGCACAAGAAAAAATAAATTTGTAAAAATTCATTAACACAATCTATTTTGTTACATTCCAGAAATTTATTGCAAAATCAATATAAAAACTTGAATCATACAATTTTTTATGTATAAGAAAAAGATTTCATATAATATTTTGCAGTCTACGAGTAAATGTGAAATTATAATGATTTTATGATAATATTGTACTTTAATACTTTTATGCACAGAATAATGAGATATGTATTAATCGATATAAAGAAAAAACATAATTTTCCAAAAGCATGCAATTGACAATATGACTTTTTCAAAAAATGATTATTCACTTT
>NW_017299741.1:0-406 GCF_001594075.2 Trachymyrmex cornetzi
TCTAATGTGAGATTGTCCTTTTTTAGTTTGAATAAACTTGATGGAATTATTAAAGCACAAAAAAGATGTTTTGCCTCATAACTCAAAGAAAAATGTAGTTTACAAAATTAATTGGAAGGATTGTAACGCTTCTTATGTTGGACAGACTGGTCGTAAGTTAAAGACTAGAATCAATGAACACAAAAAAGACATTAATAAAAAAAAGTGGGAATTTTTCAGTTGTTTCGGAACATAAAATTGAATTTGACCATGATTTTGATTAAACCATGATTTTGATTGGGAAAATATAACAATTCTAGATAATGAGAGATTTTTTGGAAAGAGATGTGTTTCTGAGATGCTCAACATTAAGATGCAAGATAATGGAATTAATTTGAAATCAGACACAGAATTTTTGCACCATGCT
>NW_017299744.1:0-502 GCF_001594075.2 Trachymyrmex cornetzi
GAGGCCACGGCTGGGGAGCAGCACCACTCTGCACCTGGACCACCCCACTGTAACGTGTGGGGTGGCCACTAATTTTTTCGCCGTTTCCACCGGGCACCTCGCCCAGCAGGAGCCCAGGCCATTGGGGGCCGTCTTGATGGCTCCCACCCTGAACTCCGCCACCGGGCGCCCGGTGGATTTGGCCAGTTCTCCGGCCACCTCCTCGGGGGTGGCCGAGTCGTCCAGACCGGCCACCCTTATCTCGGCGGTCTTCGACGGGCGGGACACCTTCACGTCGTCCCTCCCGCCGAAGACCTCCGACAGCCTCGCGGCGAGGCGGTCCGCCTTCGCGGCGCTCTCGGGGTCCCCGACCTCGAAAATGAGGGCCCCCGTGATAGCCCGCCTCGGCCTGAGGTCCTCGATGCCCAGGTCTTTGAGGGCAATCGAGGACCTCGCCCGCCGGACTACCTCCGCGTAGCCGGCGGCGTCTGTGCACGTTAGGGAGACCGCCGCGGAGGCGGGC
>NW_017299745.1:0-740 GCF_001594075.2 Trachymyrmex cornetzi
ATTTAACGTTTTCAGAGGTTCCATCTCTAGGGTAGAAACCCCCCTATATCATGGGCATCCTCCTTTTTATGACTTCAAGGGGGACATGAGATAATGCCATTGCGGAATTGTTTGAAGGTTACGTAAAAATCATCAATGGAATCCCATATATTTCATTGCATATTCTTATAGCTTACCTCAACTGCTTCCCAAAATACTATAATGAAATCATGTTCTAATCAGTACTTTTCGAGTTATAAGACTTGAAAGTTACAGTATCGCTGTCATTAGCATTACACAAAGTGCTCAAACGATGGCTAAAACCTCTTATGTTGCTCAGGATAATTACTTTGATAAAATTTCTGGTTGAGGCCATTGGAGGTTGTTCCTCTAATTTTAATTTTTACCAAAAAATCATCTTTACGTAAAAAATGAAAAAGGAGGAATAACCTCTAACAGTCTTGGTTTTACAAATGACATCATGACCCTCAACTACATTCAGGAGGTTTTAGCCATCATTTGGTCCTCTTGGGTAATGCTAATGCCGGCGATACTGTAACTTTCAAGCTTTATAACTCGAAAAGTACTGATTCGAACATGACTTTATTATAGTGTACTAAGTATAAAGTTTAAAGGGCGAATGACAGTCAGAATATAAAAACGAATTCCTTAAAATATCATAACCAATATATTAATAAGTATATCTTAAAAATTAATGTAATAACAAAATTAAGAAGATTACATAAATTAAATTATCCTTA
>NW_017299746.1:0-716 GCF_001594075.2 Trachymyrmex cornetzi
TCCCTCCATAGTACGCTTCTATTCTATGGATGTAGTACAGAGGCGAACCACATCTACTTTCGATGATACGATTTTATCGATAGTGCCAGAAAATGTATGTAGTCACGTAGTCCACAAACTGAAAATGGATGTACTGGCGATAGCGTACGGGCGATTTTAAAGTCACTAGATTTATAAAGTACCGTAATTGATTTCAGAAATATTACGACAAAATGGCCGAAGTGCACATAGTACACGATATGAAGTACACCAACGTACACATTGAGTCAACATTGTGACGTGTATTTTCGTGTTCCTGGACAGTTCTGAACTGTATTTATACGTATCCTTCGTGCACTTTTATGCACAAAACTTCTACACAAATAAATCCGTATTAAACTAAAGAACACATAAATTAAGTAATAAGTACACCTACATATTCTTTTGGTCATAAATAAACTAATTACAATTCAACGACATTGATTTACATACTCGACGGCTTCATTTTCACAAATAAAGTACGTATATGATGCGTAATTTTGAAATGACCGCGTTTTACGAAAAAATGAATGCGAGTTTGCGGTACTTTATGAATCTAGTGACTTCGGGTGATTTTTAAAATCACTAGATTAACAGTAGCACGATTAGAAAATTCACTGAATTAGTATTTGGAGCCATAATGGCGTCGAAGTACTACTTTAACCTGATTCTGTTAAAAGGTCTGAAATCTATCCAGG
>NW_017299747.1:0-901 GCF_001594075.2 Trachymyrmex cornetzi
TGCAAGCTACTATAGTCTTATCTAACATATTATATATTTATGTTTATTGCTCTGTTAGCATGTTATCTTTTCCACAGCGTTTTGCAATAAATTAAATTAAATTTAAAAAAAAAGTTTTTTTTTACATTTCAATTTTAATGCTTACATTATTATAATGTAACTCTTTATCTGTTGCATTCCGTGTAAACATTGCAATAACAATGTTTACTCTAATATAAAATTACAATAATTTCTTTGTGCCGCATAATCGATCAATATGATTTTTTTAAAGGAATTGAAAACGTGTTTACGTGAACTTGCTATAGTAGACCACACGTTGGAAGTTCTCGGAACGCCTAAGGAATACCATAGGCTACGTAATTGGATAATTCGAATAATAATCGGATGGATTGTATTCGTTTTTTGTCAGTCAATGTGTAATTATTTAATTTATTTTTTTCGTTATAATATTGACAAAAATTTCACCTTGTTTGTTGTTGAGATGTATTTTCCGCTTCTGGTCTATTATCCGACAAATATTATTGCCTTAAGTGCTCTGATCTCTGCAGCTATACTTGGGTTAGTATTATACATGTGTATACATTTACTTTGTAAGCTATTTTTATTGACATTGTGCGTCAAAATCTTTACAGTGTGAAACACATAAAGATTTTTTGGTAATATATAAAGATTGGAAGTCATGACCATAACCTTGACAACATATGTATGTTGTTTGTATTGCCTGTATAAAACATGTATATACAATACCTTCAGTATTTAAAATATACCAAACAACAACAGATATTTAAAATAAATAATATAATATATTATAGGACCGTACATGTGATAACGCAAACAAATAGAATCAAAGCCTTACACGGTCTAGCTGGATCTTAATGCTTGTATGATTCTTATGTGAATT
>NW_017299748.1:0-894 GCF_001594075.2 Trachymyrmex cornetzi
CGATTGATCATTGCTCGATTGGATACCACCAATCGCAGCGACCGGTGCCTAGGAGCTTTGTAGTCTCAAGCGCTGTGAGTGGCTCATGTTTAATTGAGCCGTGTCCAACTGGGTGCCACCCCATTTGCATACGTACTTGATGTCTTATATATTATTTTATTACATATAATAAAAAATCATTACTTAAAGTAAAATAAATATGAGACGTCGAAATTATTTTTCTGCATTCTTCCTGCAGTCTAGTCAAGTCCTTACAATCTTACAACTCGAAATGGCGGGGGGAACCCAGTTTGACACGGCTCAATTGGATACGAGCCATTCACAGCGCTTGAGACTACAAAGTTCCTAAGCACTAGTCGCTGTGATTGATGGTGTCCAATCGAACCGTGATCAATCGGGATCACCCCGAACTCGTCCAGTGTTGGTGTGAACTGAGTGAGCACTAACTTTTTCCCAATTAAAGTTACTAGATTGATAACGTACCACAAACTCGCATCCATGTTTAAGAAAAACGTAGCCATTTCAAATTCACGCATTTGTATACACGTACTTTATTTGTGAAAATGAAGCCGTCGAGTACGTAAATCAATGTTGTTGAATTGTAATTAGTTTATTTATAACCAAAGAATATATAGGAATGATTAATTTGTGTGTTCTTTAGTTTAATATTGATTTATTTGTTGTAGCAGTTTTGTGCATAAAAGTGCGAAGGATACGTGTAAGTACAGTTCGGAACTGTTCAGGAACATAAAAGTACACGTTACACGTGTGATTACTGTATGAGCTTGAGTATTTTTAAGATATTATTCGGTCGGGGTAAATGTAACCCGGCCGTCAGTGATGCACATTTGGCTCCCCGGCAACACGGAATCCAGCCCCACCACTTTTACCCCC
>NW_017299749.1:0-712 GCF_001594075.2 Trachymyrmex cornetzi
CAGCAGGTGTAATCCATGTGATAGGTAGATTTAATCTTACAAAAATATCAATCATACTATTAAAATATTCGGATAAAATTTTCAAAGAAGGTAATTCTTTCGTTAATACAAAATAAATTAATTTAGTTAAATTTCCAAATTCACTTGTATTTAACAATAAATCTTTGCCACTATAGCATGCGCTTCCAGGTATTTTTACAAATCTTTCTTTAAAAACCCAAATCACTTCGAAATGTTCCAATAAATGTTCTCCTATACCTGTCAAAGAAATATTATAAGGTATTGTCATAACAGATCTTTTAATGATTTTTCTATTTAACTTAATATCTCTCACTCTCAATGTTTCTATTTCAGATACAGATAAACTATCTCTAATTTTACCTAAAGCATAGTTATAAAAATCTTGAGGGTAGTCAAAACTTGGATCGCTACTTTCTGTATAAACATTAACATTTTTTGCTAATTCTTGTTCTAAAGTTAAAGAAGCTATGTGTTGAATTCCACTACAACTCGCATCGAATAAAATTGGATTAGAAATTTTAGTAGTAGGATTATGAATTAATAATAACTTAGCTTGCATTATACTAATAAATTGGAAAGGTTCATTAATCTTATCTAAATTATCTTCTACATATTTAAGATTAGAAATTTTACTTGCTTCTACGTAATCTTTAACTATTTGATCTACTTTAATTAATCTTTTTTTTCAAGG
>NW_017299750.1:0-971 GCF_001594075.2 Trachymyrmex cornetzi
AATGGAATAAGTTACCGTATTACTTTTCCGAGGATGAAGTAAAAAACTTAAAGGAAGTACAAACACCCAAAAAGAAAAGAGTTTCTACTTGGCGAAAACAGTTATTTACTACGTCTTGGTTACAACTTCCAGAATTTAGTAGTTGGTTGGCTCGATGCGATGAAGACAAATCTAAAGCAAAATGTAAGGTGTGCAATAAAATTTTAGTAGCAGGACGAAGTGAATTAAAGAAACATGCTAACACATCAACACACACAAAAAATATAAATAACAGACAAATAAATTCAAACATTCAAATATTTGTACAAAAACCAATGGAACGTAATGTGATAACTGCAGAGTTTCGATATGCACTCCTTGCAGTTGAACATAATCTCAGTTTTAGAGCGATAGAAGGTATTATTACTACAAAAAGTATTTTTAATGATAGCAAGATTTCTAGTTTTATTAAAATAAAAAGACTGAAATGTACCAATTTAATTAACTATTTATTGGCTAATGATATTAAAATTCAATGTAATGAAGATTTAAAAAATAATGTATTTTCTATATTAGTAGACGAAAGCACTGATTTGAACAATGATAAAAATCTGTGCATACTAGTCAGATATTATAAAAATGGCAAATGCATTACACATTTATTAGATTTTATAAAAATGCTCGCAGATAGTGGTACTGCAGAAAATATGTATAAAACATTTATTGAATGTTTGAAAGCTCACAACTTAAGTATTAATAATATTGTAGATTATTGTAGTTATTGTAGCGATAATGCTAATGTAATGATGGGGAAAACGAATTCTTTTCAATCCTATTTAATTAAAGATAACCCTAATATTTATATTGGATGTATTTGTCACTCTGCTCATCTAATCGCTAGTCATGCTGCAGATGAGTTATCTAAAAACGTGGAAAGCTTAATGCATTCTCTATATTCATATTTTTCACGAAGTCCAAAACGACAAGCAATT
>NW_017299751.1:0-5972 GCF_001594075.2 Trachymyrmex cornetzi
GGGAGAGGATGAGTAGGATCCCGATCGATACGTGATCGATTCGCCAGTACCTATGTAGGGGTGCGCAGTAGCGTCGCGCATTGTCGATTACGAGAGCTGTCGGCGTTCGCAGTTCGTTAGAATATCGTTTGAATAGCGTTTTAACTAATCTCAAGAAAGAGTGGCACGCTTACTCATGCCTGGCGCCCAATTATTCGGTTTCGATCTAAAGTTGTGTACAGAAGTACCTGTGTAAAGAAATATTTTTTTGTTGCGTTAATTTTGAGGCTCAAACGAATTGTATTTGCGGAACTATTATAGACTGTTAACTGTGAGCGCACGACGAAGTTGCAGCACGCTCGTGAGTCCGGTTGCAAATTTGGTGAATTAACAGATTCGCGATCCCGCGGACTTTTTCAACTGGCCACCTTTAGCGGCCGTATCTAATCGCCCGTAAAGTTTTAGATATACTAAAGTAGCGCAAAGGCTCTTCATTTTCGACCGAATAACAGTAACATATTTTTTAAAATAGTAATTTTTAATGACTAATAATACTAAGCGGTTATTGAACCACAGTCCCCAGATCAAATAATACTAAGCGCTTATTGAACTACAATCACCAGTTCAATAATGACGGTCGAAATAGTCAATAGGAAGGTTGTCGATATTGTATCCGATAGTGAATACACCTAATATTCGAATAAATGAATGAAAAGTGTGAATGAGAAAATACTCATTCAAATACACTTCTTTTTTATTCATCAAGAAACGAATAAATATTTTTTCATTCCATTTGAATGAATATTTTTTTAATATGATTACGAATATTTTCGTTTAGTATTCACTTTTACTCTGTATTATGTATACATAGCTTGCAAGCCTGCAAGAGAAAACAGAGATCTATAAAAACAATAGTTACGATTACACCGTGCGCTTAATTCGCGTACTATACAATGGGCGTCCTTGTTTAACTTATAAGTTAAACAAAGACATCTATCGTATAGATCGCGGACTAAGTGCACGGTGTAAATCAGGCTAATGAACCGGTAGAGGCATTCTCCGTTATGCCCGTGTCACACTATGGATTGCGAACGCGGATCGGATTGGGATTGCGGATCGCGGATCGGAACTCAGCCAATCAAGACAAGGCAGTTTCGGATCCGGATTGTAGATTACAGAATAGACGGCTCTCTATTTTTGCGATCCGTAATCGTAATCCAAGCCAATAAAATATCGAGTTTGGTCATGTGACCCATTTATGATGGATGAATAAGCATCGTTTGTGTGGTTAGGTTACCTGGGCTCATCATACAATGGGTCCCAAATTTCGGGACGCAACTTTTAAAACCGTTTCATCGAGAGAGAATGTACACAGTAAACGTCGATGACACGACATTTGCGATACAGCATATGTTGCAAATTGAATCCGTAGTCCGTTTTATCGAGAGAGAATGTACACAGCAAACGTCGACGACACGACATTTGCGATACAGCATATGTTGCAAATTGAATCCATAGTCCGTACCATGGTCCGTAGTGTGAACGAAGAATCCAAATCCGACGATCCGCAATCCCAATCCGATCCGCGTTCGCAATCCGTAGTGTGACACGGGCATTAGTTGATGACAGATCGCGGACTAGTGATACGGTACAGTGTGTACCTCCGACTGCGTCTCTCGTTCTACACGCTGTAACGTCGAAACCTATCCAAACGTGTCGCAAACATCTATCATTTAACGTTACTGCAGAAAATTTACTCGTTTCATTAGAAATTCATAGAATACTTGCAAGTAAATATGAATAGTGAGATAAGTGAAAGTGAGATAGAATCGATTGAATGTGAAACTGTGTCCTCATCTCAATATTCTCAATCATCTTTAACTTTTCGCACGTCACAGGAAAAAATATCGAAAGTGTATCAGCATTTTATCTCAGTGTCTGACAATCTGTTTAAATGCAAGTATTGCAAGTAAGTTGATCTTTAAAATATCATAAAGAGCGTAAAAAGATATACGTTTATTATTTGCTGTTTCTCACTAAGATTCTTTTTATTTTTAAGAAAAAATTATAAACGTGATCCTGGTGGCTCAACATCGAATCTTTTGATGTATTTAAGAAGAAAGCACAAAGAAATTTTGAAATCTGAGGGATTACAGCTGCAAAATCCTATTACCCAATTTTTTCGACCGTTAAAAGTTGTTTGCTTGTTATTATTTATCACATAGTATATATTATTATTTCTGTGATCTGATCATAATATTCTGTTTAGGATTCTTTGGCATAAACAAGAAATTAGTGGAGTTTGTAGTAATTACGTCGCAATCGTTTCGTTTAGTTGATACACCAGCATTTAGACTAAAATTATACAAAACAATGTATCCAGACGTTACGCTTCCATCTCATTGAATAATGAGAAAAAGTGATGCCTAGATATGAAATCGAAAAAGTCGTAATTTTATACAAACTCGCAGTAAGTTACTATCAAAAACAAACTTTTCCATGCAATCTTGGTCGCGTTCAGCAGACTTAACTGTTGCAGAGCGGATTCATGAGCGCTCGTTACTATTGAATGATCTAGAAGAATACACCAATAACAGCGAGCGCTCACAGATCCGCTCCACAACAATTAAATCTGCTGAACGCGATCATTAGCTTTTTTTAAAATATTAAATGTGTGAATTTTCAGAATGCTCTTGGCAAAATTTCGTTAATTGTTAACTGCTGGAAATCAAGAACTCAGATCTCGTATCATGGAATTGTAGTTGCATGGATCACAAATGATTGGAATTTGGAGAAAGTGTTGCTACAAATGGATATAATTCAAGGTTCTCATACAGGAGAAAATTTAGCAAAATCATTAATTTGTGTTTTGGAAAATTTAAAAATTGTTGATCGAGTTCTTGCCATAACTTCAGACAATGCTAGTAATTGTGATTCTATGTTCCATGAACTTAGAACAATTTTCAACGAGAAAGTTTGTATTAATTATCAATTAGAATATTAAAATTTACAAGCTTGACAAATTACAATAGTTAAATGATATTGTCTTACAGGGACTACAGTTCATAGAGGCCAATCAAAGAATACGATGTCTTACATAACTAACTTAGCTTGGTCAAAATTAAGAAATGCTTGTGAAATCAATGACATTTTATTCAAGACACTGATACTAGATGTTAAAACACGCTGGAACTCGACATTTAATATGTTGTCTCGAGTACTTCAAATGCGAATGGTGATGATTAATACAAGTATTACTTTTTAGAACTAACAATGAACAATAGATATGTTGAACAATGACTCTCTCTTATCAAATAAACAAAAAACAACCAAACTCAAGGCTAATAAGAGTCAGCGCGAACGGAGGTGCGCAATAAATCTTACACAAGTAATTTTGTTAATCCATCCGATGTGATGACCTCATCTTTATTCAAAATCTTGAAAATTTGTACGTTTCGATTCTCTTTTGAATCGTCATCAGCAAACTTCTTGAACAATATTAGATTTCGCGAACGCTTAATGTAGAGTCACTCGCAGGTTGCCAAAACTGAAGTGATATCTGTTTAAATTTATATGCGTAAGATATTGAAAAACAACAAATGATGTAAACGAGTAACTCACCCACACAATCGCCAAATCTTATCATGAACCCTTGGATAATGTTTTTATTTTCACAATTAAACACATTCTGTAATACATTTTATATACTTCGTTTAAACGCCATCAAATCCATCAGGAGCGAAGAATGTGTCTGACAAAACTTTAGTAACGAAGGTCGGAACGACGGCAACAATAAGTTATAATAAAAATAAATTATCTAGACAGTACATTCTTATTGCGTTACTGATTTTAACCTATATGATCTGCCTAACATATTTAACATCTATCATGTCGAGTCATGGATATAATACATATAAGAACAGAAAATCATTACAAAAGTTTAAAACATAATTCAACACCAGAGTTAAAGCGTCAAAAGCGTAGATCTAAAATATACAGTCAAGATTTAAAACGTGTCATCTTAACCTTATGCTTAAAATAGTATAGCAATTAATAATCAATCCCTATAAAATTTACACATACAAACAATCAAATTCAGCAACTGATAAAAATAATATAATATTTATAAATATAATTTAATAATGAAGTGGAAACAAAATTGTAACGCCACCTAACAATTGTGCATACTATCTTGAGGTAAAGTTAATAGCTCAGTCTCTAAATGAACATTATGTCAAATCATTTAACATAGATGCATAAGCATGATGTAGTCCATCTGTGTCAGACCGCAAGTTCAGTCCACTTTTTTGCATATGTATATGTGCTTTTTCTGAAATTAACCGCTTATTTAATGTTCTTTCTGAATCCAGTAGTTTAACGTTCTTCTAATCAAATTCGTGATTATATTCCAATCTATGATCCGTAACGTTACGGATTGACTGTTTTTGAGACAGAGTTTCCAAAAGATTAAAATATTTATTTTCTAAACGCAATTCGGTAGAGACGGGGACGGATAATTCTAATAATAATAATAGTGTGGAAAGGGTTCCTTGGTTTCTGATTCCATATAATTGGACAAACACGGAAAGATTCATAACCATTTGTAGGAATGAAAACTGAAAACCAGCATTTTTTAGCAAGAACAAATTGAATAAATTTATTAAAGTACAACAGGACGTTCTCCCAAAGAATTCAAATAAAAATGTTGTATACAAAATTGAATGTAAAGAATGTGACGCAACTTACGTAGGTCAAACAAGTAGAAAATTAAGTACAAGGATTGCTGAACATCGTAATCATATAAATTGGAATACAAATAGTCAATCCGTAATTACGGATCATAGATTGGAATATAAGCACGAATTTGATTAGGAGAACGTTAAAATACTGGATTCAGAAAGAACATTAAATAAGCGGTTAATTTCAGAAAAAGCACATATACATATGCAAAAAAGTGGACTGAACTTGCGGTCTGACACAGATGGACTACATCATGCTTATGCATCTATGTTAAATGATTTGACATAATGTTCATTTAGAGACTGAGCTATTAACTTTACCTCAAGATAGTATGCACAATTGTTAGGTGGCGTTACAATTTTGTTTCCACTTCATTATTAAATTATATTTATAAATATTATACTTCTCAACATTCTTTACGTATATACATCAATATCATTGAGTTCCCTAAAACACTACATACCAATCAATGTCTTTTACCTCTTCTCTTCTTATAGATATAATTTCAATTTAGTTATACAATTTTACTTACATGATATCTTAAAACGTATATATAAATTTCTCTGTACTGTTCATGTCTGATGTCAACGTTCTACTAAAATCGTTCAAATGTAAATTATTATTATCTCCAACCTCTAATCATGTATCCTACATTCGCCGACTATTATAAACATTCACGGTTACATATTTATATTTTCGATAATAAACATTCATATGCTGAGCTCAGTTTTTCCGTATCATTTTGTAAATTCAATCCCCTCTTTTGTTTATTAATGTAAATCATTTCAGATGTAAGTCGTTTATTTAAAATCACCTCCTCGTCCAAAATCTCAATATCGTCCCATTTAAATTCATGTGCAAAATTCATCCTATGCTCTGTAATTACTGATTTTTGATTCGTATTCCATTTGATATGATTCTTATGTTCTGCAATTCTATTTTTTAAATTTCTACCTGTTTGGCCAACATAAATAGAATTGCAGAACATAAGTAAGTAATAGACAAAATTAAGTAAATATATCTATTATTACTGTAGTAAGTACAAAAGAATTAATATGTAATTGTCAAGAAAGATATTAAACTAAAGGAAAACTTTTTTTTGTAATCGTATAATCAGTAACAAAAGTTTTTATGTGTGCACTTGTAATTGAAACTCAAAGGAACAGTATCCATTCGACTGTAATAGTCTCTAACCGGACATGCGACCTATTTACAAGAAATTAATCGCCGACGTTAATATTCATGTCGGCAGG
>NW_017299751.1:7447-11467 GCF_001594075.2 Trachymyrmex cornetzi
CGTAAAGAATGTTGAGAAGGATCCGATTCACAGGATCGAAACGTACATTGTAATAAAGAGGATTTTATCACACGTTTACAACTGGTGTTATTGACTTGAAAAGGCTTTAAATACTTTATAAATATTATATCATTTTTATCAGTTTCTGAATTTAATTGTATGTATGTGTAAATTTTATAGGGATTGATTATTAATTGCTATACTATTTTAAGCATAAGGTTAAGATGACACGTTTTAAATCTTGACTGTATATTTTAGATCTACGTTTTTGACGCTTTAACTCTGGTGTTGAATTTTTTTTAAACTTTTGTAATGATTTTCTGTTCTTATATGTATTATATCCATGACTCGATATGATAGATGTTAAATATGTTAGGCAGATCATATAGGTTAAAATCAGTAACGCAATAAGAATGTACTGTCTAGATAATTTATTTTTATTATAACTTATTGTTGCCGTCGTTCCGACCTTCGTTACTAAAGTTTTGTCAGACACATTCTTCGCTCCTGATGGATTTGATGGCGTTTAAACGAAGTATATAAAATGTATTACAGAATGTGTTTAATTGTGAAAATAAAGACATTATCCAAAGTTTCATGATAAGATTTGGCGATTGTGTGGGTGAGTTACTCGTTTTACATCATTGGTTGTTTTTCAATATCTCACGCATATAAATTTAAACAGATAACACTTCAGTTTTGGCAACTTGCGAGTGACTCTACATTAAGCGTTCGCGAAATCTAATATTGTTCAAGAGGTTTCCTGATAAAGATTCAAAAAAGAATCAAAACGTACAAATTTTCAAGATTTGAATAAAGATGAGGTCATCACAACGGATGGATTAACAAAATTACTTGTGAAAGATTTATTGCGCACCTCCGTTCGCGCTGACTCTTATTAGCCTTGTGAGTTTGGTTGTTTTTTTTTAACTAACAATAAGTTATAGACCTAATCTAAGGAAATTATTGCGCCCTATATTTATTAATATATATAGACATACGAAAACATTGTTAACTGAGAAGTCTCTCCGAAAGTACGAACTTGATGATTTAGAATGGATTCAAGTAAAAGACATGATAGCATTTCTCAAGGTTAAATTGTTTTGAGATTCCCTGAGTAGTCGCCGTAGCAGTGGTGGATTGTGATGTCATAAGTGAGAAATGACATGCTAACTTTTGCCTCACGTACAGTCTGTAAAATAAGAACGTGTACAGGTTAATGTGTAGAAAAATTTATTTTTAATGATTTTTAAGTACATAGATTTGTTGTACTCCATGAAAAGAAAAATGCTATACCATTAATAATGAATCCAGTCACCACCGGCATTGATAATTGCCTGACAAGTATGCTCGTCGAGGCATACTTTCCACTAAGTTGACTGCGTATTCGTTCGGTAAAGACCTCCAAATGAGACGAATTTGTCGTGTCAGCTGCTTCAAAGTGCATACTCTTTTTCCTCGAAGCTTGTGCTTGAGATATGCCCACACATTTTCAATGGGATTTGCATCTGGCGATTGCGATGGCCAATCAAGTGTGACGATGCCAGACCGCTCTTTCCACTCGGTGCAAAGCTTGCTCCGGTGTTCTGGGTCGTTGTCTTCCTGTAAGATCCAGTCCTTGTTTTTTTTTATGAAATATCGTTCAGCAGTCGGCAACAAATACTTTTCATAAATTTTAAGCATTTTCGGAGCATTTAAATTGTATGTAAACAGATGTAATGCTCCAAAATCCTGTTTTGAAAAGCAGCCCCAAAGATGAACTTTTACAGGATGTTTAACGGTCCGTTATATTAATCTATTGGTCAAGGTTGACCAGGAACGTCGGATGGTAATATATCCCCAAACAGAAGCTTCGTCCGTAAAAATCACGTTGCTCCAATCTCGGTCCAAATTCTCCTTTGCTCAAGCGAATCTTTTCATCACATGTTTTTCGCCTAACAGTGGTTTCATCATTGTGCTTCGATATTTGATGTTATGCGTAAGGAAGTGGGTTCGAATAGTTGTATGTGATATTTCTACGCCCTTCTGTTTTAATTTTGCTGCTCCTTGTCGCAATGTTAAGGTCGGGTTCCGCTTAAACAAATTCACAATTTTTTTTCCATGTTCGGCGTCACTTTGCCTATCGAGCCACGTTCTGGCAAATCATCGACATTTTTTGTCTTCTTATATTGCTGAACCCACTTAGCGACGAACGATTTTGACTTTCGCATGTATTTAGCAGCCGCTACATATGACATTTTTGGTCCTTTCGGGTGGGAACAAAGGAATACAGCCTCGTAGCGCGATGCGTATGCGGTACTCATAGCGGTTACCGCGTTTCTTAGATAAGAATTCGACACTAACTGAATCTTTTGTGACAAAGCATTCACGACAAAGGTTCCATCTATCGACTCACCCAAAATCTAAAACGATATTTGAAGCCAACTGCCATTTATGCCGTACACGATCTTACTTTACAGACTGTATCTTTTACGACTATTTATTAACCCTATAAGGATAGAGTTCGCCCATTTTTATATTTATAAATTTACAAGTGTTTTGGAGCAATCTCATTTCGTTTTACTCAAATTCTCTTTATTTACAAATACCATGCAAGAAACTTTAACGTGTGTCATTTCTTGCTTATGACAGCATGATCCAACGTTGCCACAGCGACTACTCAGGAGAGAGAGCCTTAAATATAAAAATAAAATATAAAAATAAATTCTGAATGCAGGTATATATATGGTTATGCTCGTGCCCCTTGTCGACACCCGTGCTGTAGAGAAGTGAGAGCGTTCGCGGAGCAACTTGCCCTTCGACTGTCAAACAAGATCTGAGATATGAGCCGTCGTCGTATCCGGACGTGTCTTACATTTGCTCTGATACATATCGCATTCTGCGTTCCTTGCTTTAATCAATAAACGTTCCTTGTTCATGTTTTAATTGCAATCGTGTTTCATTTCGACGGTTCGGGAGTGCGTGAACACGTCCGCGGGAGTGGCCTCGCGGGACGGCCGCACGGGCACAAGTTGGCCGCACGGACGCAACAATATATTAGGTGTTAAACTTAATTCCTATCGCTCGCTGCCAGAGGGTGCTGGCTCCAACGCTGGCGAGTTTCGACGATGAAGTCATGTCTTTTGTAGTTTAAACATCGCTGAAAGTGATTCAATCCTCACAGGTTAGATTGCTCGACGCCAAAGAGATTTTCCAATCGATTGAAAATGAATCACGATAAGCAGTTTTTCCGACGTGTGTTTCTTCACTACTTCGACCTCAAGAAAACCGCAGCTGAAGCGCATCGATTATTATCCGAAGTGTATGGTGACGAAACTCCATCGAAAAAAATATGTAGAGTGTGGTTTGAACGCTTCCGAAACGGTGATCTTGATGCGAGAGACAAAGAACGTCCAAGACAGCCGAAAAAATTTGAAGATGTCGAGCTGCAAGAATTGCTTGATGAGAATCCAACTCAAACGTTTTTAGAGTTATCGAAACAGTTAAATGTTACTCCAAAGGCCGTCTCAAAACGCTTGCATGCCATGGGTAAGATCCATAAGGAAGGGAGATGGCTACCACATGAGTTGTCAGAAAGTGCCATTTCGAATCGTTTGACTATTGCGACTTTTTTGCTTACCAGGTAAAGAAAAGAGTTTTTTGTGGCGCATCGCGACTGGCGATGAAAAATGGATTTATTTTGATAATTACAAGCGGAAAAAATCATGGGTGGATCCCGGCCTACCATCTGCTTCAACGCCGAAGAGGAATGTTCACGGACATAAGACCTTGCTGTGCGTTTGGTGGGACCGGGAAGGTGTGCTGTATTATGAACTCTTGTGTCAAAATGACACCGTTACAGCTGATCGCTACAAACAGTAATTACTTATACCGATTAAATGACGAATTGATGCAAAAAAGATCATTCGTAGCCAACAATTGACGCAAAGTCATTTTGTTGCATGATAACACTCGACGGCATGTCGCGAAAAGCGTGAAGCAGGCACTTCTAGAGCTTGAATGGGAAGTTCTCCCGCATCC
>NW_017299751.1:11658-17331 GCF_001594075.2 Trachymyrmex cornetzi
ATGGGAAAAAGTAGTAGAAAATAGAGGAAATTACTTTGATTAAGGTATTCATTCATCTTCCCTTCGAAACAAATCGATTTTCGAGACGAAAAAAACGATAGGAATTAAGTTCAACACCTAATATATACACTATAATATATTAATAATCTTTAGGTCAACATACTTGTAAGAACTCGTTTGCAGAGATTTCGTTGTCTTTAAATTTTATGTTCGGAGCAATGTCAATTAAAAAATTAAGCACTCGGTTCTCTGAGGCAAATTTTATTGCCAGCAAATCTACATATAGAGTGTTTAATTACTATTCACGCAGAAAGTATAAGTGATAATTCAATACAAATTCCAAGTTACCACAAAAATGATAATATGTTCAATTCTGCAGTGGTAAGTCAATATATGACAAACACGTTCTTTTGAACCAACAGCCTCTGCTATCTCCCTAATCTTAATTCGACGGTCCATTATCATTTGATGAATTTCTTCGATGTTATCGGTGGTGGTCGCACTTATTGGCCGTCCCGAACGATCATCATCAGCTAAGCTGGTACGACTACGTTTAAATTCAGCTACCCATCTTTTCACGGTGGTAAATGATGGGGCAGAGTCCCCGTAAACAGCGTCCAACTTGTCTTTAATTTGCGTAGACGTTTTGCCTTTCAAATGCAATAATTTAATTATAGCACGATATTCAATTTTTTCCATTTTTACAAAATGACGACACAAATAATTGTCAAACAAGAACTGAACGTCCAAAGTGGCCACAATTGTCACAGATATCTTTCGTAAGTATCACGATTATAATACCAGAATGGCTTTAACGAGTAACGCCATCTTCATGATGAGGCTCAAAACTTTTCAGACGACCCTCGTATATATTAGATGTTAAACTTAATTCCTATCGTTTTTTCGTTTCGAAAATCGATTTGTTTCGAAGGGAAGATGAATGAATACCTTAATCAAAGTAATTTCCTCCATTTTCTATTACTTTTTCACATCTCTCCGGCAACAGGGCAATCCCACGACGGTAGAACGCGGTGTCTTTCGAGGCGATCCATTCATCCACCCATTTTTGGACGTCGTTGTAACTGGAGAAATGTGTGTCCGTAAGTGCGTGTTACATCGATCGGAAGAGATGGTAATCCGACTGTGCCAAGTCTGGAGAGTACGCTGGATACGGGAGAACTTCCCATTCAAGCTCTAGAAGTGCCTGCTTCACGCTTTTCGCGATATGCGGTCGAGTATTATCATGCAACAAAATGACTTTGCGTCGATTGTTGGCTACGTATGATCTTTTTTGCATCAATTCGTCATTCAATCGGCATTCGGAGTAACATTTGACTGTTTCGACAAATCTAAAAGCGTTTGAGCTGGATTCTCATCAAGCAATTCTTGCAGCTCGACATCTTCCAATTTTTTCGGCTGTCCTGGACATTCTTTGTCTCTCACATCAAAATCACCGTTTCGGAAGTGTTGAAACCGAACTCTACATGTTGGTTCCGATGGAGTTTCATCACCATAAATTTCAGATAATAAGCGATGCGCTTCAGCTGTGGTTTTCTTGAGGTCGAAGTAGTGAAGAAACCCATGTCGGAAAAACAGCTTATCGCGATTCATTTTCAATCGATTGGAAAATCTCTTTGGCGTCGAGAAATCTTACCTGTAAGGATTGAATCACTTTCAGCGATGTTCTAAACTACAAAAGACATGTGACTTCATCGTCGAAACTCGTCAGCGTTGAAGGTAGAGCCCTTTAGTAGCGAGCGATAGGAATTAAGTGTAACATCTAATATAACTTTCTCTCTCTCTCTCATATATATATATATATATATACACATATTACATAAATATATAACAATTACTTGACTGAAATGTAGAGTTGTATGCAATTTTCAGATTGCTGATTTTCCTAACGTAGTTGGCTGATTGATGGCACGTCGATTAAAGTTCGAACACCAGCGCATAAAATTAAGTCAACCTATGTAAACAGACATGATATTCCTGCAATTACTTTACAAGGTATATGTGATGCTCGAAAAAGGTTTATTGATGTCTTCACAGGGATTCCAGCAAAGATCCATGATTCGCGAGTTTTAAAGTTATCAGACATCAATGATGATTTACAACGAATCTGTGAAGGAAAATTTCATATATTGGGTGATGCAGCATACCCAATTAGGGAATGGCTAATGACTCCTTATAGGGATTATGGAAATCTGTCCGAGAAACAGCGGAAATTTAATAAACAATTTTGTGTAACTCGAGTATTAATCGAGAATGCGTTCAGGCTCTTGAAGACTCGTTTTCAACAACTTACTGAATTAGATCTTCATAGCGTTGATAAGATATCTAAATTCATAATTTCTTGTTGCGTCTTGCATAATTTATGTATTGACAACGACGATGACTTTACCTTCGATATTGATGTACCCTCATCATCAGATAATGAAGAATATAATGAAAATGAAGGAGAGCAGGAAGCTTTACTCCGGAGATTAGGAGAAATGAAAAGGAATCTGTTGTTAAATATACTTTTCCCATGAAAAGAAGCAACAATAATAGTTTAATTACATATTACATGTTTATTTATCATATCAAAACTGTATACTTGTCATCCTTTGTGAACATTCAGGTTATAACCTAGTTATAAATATAAGATTATAATAAATATTTAATTGTGTATGCTAAATAATGCAGTAGTCGAAAATATTTTAATACACTTTAAGTAATATGTTAAAATATTTTAATACACTATAAGGCGTCGTCTACAATACACGGAGTAAGAAGTAAGAGTAAGAAATTGACCAATCACAGTCGATTATTCTTCTCACATTCGACTGTGATTGGTCAATTTCTTACTCTTACTTCTTACTCCGTGTATTGTAGACGGACCTTTAAGTAATATGTTAAAAAATGTAGTTATCACAACAATAATGCACTTCAACATTGCAGTACAATTTTACTAACTATAAATGTGTTTTATGCCAACTCGAGTCCAAACACCGGTTATAATTGTGTCTTAGATTCTTTATTATAATATGATATACGTTTCGATCCTTGTATCGGATCCTTATCAATATTTCTTAGATACTACAACTACATCAATGTGCTTCCTAGAACACCAAATGATCGCATCCTTATTATCAACAACTTGCTTCATTAATTGAAAATTAATAATTGATCATTTATAGCGTTTTTCATTGGCAGAACTAGTGCGCACTGAGTGCACTTTAAAGCCGTTGTACAAAAATGGACGTAAAGATATACGTTTAATAAAAATATATAAACGAATTAAACCGTGAAATATTCGATACATTTTATTGTGCTATTTAATAAAATAAATTTTGGGCATTTTATCAATTGAGATATCTCACTTTTATATTTAGATTAGAATAGTGTACAACAGCTTTAATGTACACTGAGTGCGCACTAGTTTTGCCAATGAAAAACGCTATTAGTGTTCTAGGAAGCACATTGATGTAGTTGTAGTATCTAAGAGATATTGATAAGGATCCGATACAAGGATCGAAATGTATATCATATTATAATAAAGAATCTAAGACACAATTATAATCGGTGTTTGGATTCGAGTTGGCATGAAACACATTTAAATTTATTCATACGAGTCAATAATCAAGGATATCATATTTACTAACTATATCAGAATTTGATAGAGTATTATAAAGTAAATAAACTCTTTGTATTAAATAATAATAAAAAAATAACTCTTTCCATTATCAATAAAATTTTTTAATCAATAAAATTTTGCTAAAGGTAATAATATATCAGTCGTATACAAAGAAAATTATTCATATGAATGTTTAAACTAATGTAACAAACAAAATTCTTAATAAAAAAGTCCAATATCTTACAGAAACTTACTGTAATTTACTTTAACATACTTTATCATAGGAACTATCATGTATAGTTCTATTTATACAGGGTCATCGAAAAGTGTCGGACCCCCCTAATATCTTCAGTTAGAATGCATTTTGGAGAAAATGTCCAATAGCAAAGTTGTATGGTTTTAAATGAGGAGTAAGATTATGACCTTGACTTTGATCTTGACCATGTCCTTTAAGGTCATTTCAAGGTCAACCTTATTTTTTAAATGGAACCCCCTACATTTTATGGCATATTTTTATAGCTTATCTCGAGAGCTTTACAAAACACTACAATAAAACATTTTTTCATTAAGTATTTTTTGGAAATAAAGGTTTGGATATTTTTCCAAAATGCGTTCTTACTGAAAATATTAGGGGGATCCGACACTTTTTGATTAATGTATTTTCTTTAAACCAATTAATTGGTCTCATTATTCCGCGCACAATAGTATTAAGGTTAGGTTATGATTACTGAAAACTAAATAATATTTTACAAGATATTTTACATTTTGTGTCAAAAAATTGTTAACTTCAAACCTTTATAAATCAAAAAGTACTTAATGAAAAAATGTTTTATTATAGTGTTTTGGAAAGCTCTCGAGATAAGCTGTAAAAATATGCAATAAAATGTAGGGGGTTCCATTTAAAAAAATAAGGTTAACCTTGAAATGACCTTAAAGGACATGGTCAAGATCAAAGTCAAGGTCATTATCTTACTCCTCGCTTGAAACCATACAACTTTGCTATTGGACATTTTCTCCAAAATGCATTCTAACTGAAGATATTAGGGGGGTCCGCTACTTTTCGATGACCCTGTGTATAGTTCTAATATCACACCAATAACTATGTTTAGTTCTTCTTTTATTGTTATTTTTCATTACTTTATTACTGTATTACTCTGTATTCGGTTTACCGAACAACTCGCGTATCAGATCTAACTTTTCCTTATGTCGCTTTTCCTTTGCGGCTTCTTTTTTTTCAAATAATTCCATTCTTATATCTGCATTAGTCCGCCTAGACTTTTTTGCCTTCGGTGAGCCATCGATGGCATGCTTTGCAAGATTAATGCTGCAGATTTCTTCCGGAATTTCAGGTACATTGAATTTAGGATATCTCACACTTCTGATACTTCGCAATACCTTAGGTTCGATGCTGTCATCTGAATGTGCAATTTTCCGCAATTCCTCTTCAAATGGTACTTTTTCTCTGGAACTATCTGATTTACAATTATTCTCTACGACTTTCTTCTTTCTTTTCAAGACGATTTTGTATCGATTTTCAATTTGTACAGAAGTTTTGGAGATGTTTAACATTTTCATCATATCTGTGGATATTTGTGACCACATGAGTTTTTTAGTTTTAAATTTCTTCATTGGACCAATATCGGATAAATACGTTTCGTATTTGTCGAGGATAAATGAAGTGGCCGCATCAGTCCAGTAATCTGAATATTATAAAATTTATATATTAATATAATAACGAATATTGTAGAACTAGGATCATAAAATCTACTAATCGTTGAAATGCAATACTGAAACAAACATAAAGAGAAAGAAAAATCAGAAATGAACATTTTATAATTATATATCAAATGTACTACATTTTAAGGTAAAAATGTAGATTAGGGGAGCCCCCCCTCCCCAAATGACCTTGACCTTGACATATGTTGTCAAGGTCATGACCCTGAGTGACCCTGAGAAAGTTTTAATTGCAGGACGTTACTCATTAAGAAGTTATAAACAAAAGAAGTTTACGAAATAACTTCTTTTTACTATAGGGGCTTACGACTCTCACC
>NW_017299751.1:17426-19025 GCF_001594075.2 Trachymyrmex cornetzi
TCACCCCCGTCCCCCCTGCTTCAAGGGCGCCCGACTCTCACCTTCGACTCTCACTCTCTCCTACCCCCTGCTTTAGGGGCGCCCGACTCTCACCCTCCCTGCCCCCTGCTTCAGGGGCGCCCGACTCTCACCTTCGACTTTCACCCCCTCTACCTCCTGCTTCAAGGACGCACAGCTCTTACCTTCGCGTAAAAAGTCGTTGCCTTCCTAAATAGAGAAGGAGACGGGATAAATCTCGTTTTGCGAGATCAGTACATTAATCTTGGATTACAATGTATTGATATACGTTTGTTTTGATTTCTTCAGTCATTGTGAATAGTATCGATCGGTATGTTTCAGTTAATCTCAGTCAGTCAGATTACTTCGATACATGTAAGACGCTTTAGAAACGTTGAAAATGTATTTACATAAAATCATTCATATAACTTACAATTTCGATCATCTGTGGAATTTTCTGTGTGACAAAAAAGTTGTACGTAAAGAAATATTGTGTCCAAGATCTAAAAATGTATTGACATTAACAAATGCTAGGGAAAATCATATTTTCCATTGTACAAAGCACTATTATAATGTGACTAGAACTCGAAAGCGACGAAAACTCGAAAAGTAACGTGCAACTTCAAAATTAGTGCGTTCCATGGGACATGGTTTGAACAAGCACGTTTAGAGCTTTCTACAATATGTCGATTTATTACTTACTTTCTAATGATGCAACCACCACGACATACATTTTTAATGGAAGATTTACAACTCGAAAATCACACTGTTGTTGATTGGACAAATTTTTGTCGTGAGGTAAGTTACATACTGTTCATTTTGTTTTTATGTCTCATAATAAACAGATTTGTGTGCAAAATTATTTTTAGTTACTTCAACGATGGATTGAAATTGAACAAAAATAAATTGGTGGACAGGGTATAATCGTAGAAATGAGGCAAAGATAGACAAAAGAAAATATAATTCTGGACGAATAATTAGAAGACAATGGGTCTTCGGTGAAATTGAACGAAACACTAAGAAAACGTTCATTTTGCCTGTACCTAATCGATCTACTGAAATACTTCTGCCAATTATTCGAAAATATATCGCGCCCGGTTCTATAATTCATTCTGATAAATGGCGCGCATATGATACTTTACACAATGAAAATTTCACACATTTCACAGTGAATCACAGTACAAATTTCGTAAATCCTGAAAATGGTGTACATACACAAAATATAGAAAGACTTTGGAGAGATATGCGTGCAGGTATTCCTCGATACGGAATTCGAGATAACCATTATATACATTATATTGCAGAATTTTTATTCAAAAGAGCGCATAATTATAGTGATCGAATTCATGCTTTTTCGATATTATGAGTGCTTTGTATCCATTACATGATAATTAAATTTATTTGCAAATATGTCGATTACATTTTATTATTATTTCTTGTTGAAGAGGGGGGACTGGAAATCGAAGGTGAGAGTCGGGCGCCCCTGAAGCAGGGGGGACGGAGGTTCGTCGTAGACCCGGATACCGGGTCCCGGATAGTCACCCTAACTGGGCGGGGGACTCTCTGGGATGGGTGGCGATGGCCTGCCTGCACGCGCGCGGG
>NW_017299751.1:23136-26931 GCF_001594075.2 Trachymyrmex cornetzi
CTCGGGGTCTTGACCTTGTTAACATATGTCAAGGTCAAGGTCATTGGGGGGGGGGGCTCCCCTAATCTACATTTTTACCCATTTTAAATATATTTTCTACCTTTTTATCAAAATTAGGGTAAAAACTTTTAATTCAAATTTTAAAATTAACGCATATTTTGTTCCATATGTTGCAGCATTGTCATATGTATTGCGCTGAAATACTAAAAAAGCTGTATTCAACTATATTTACCGGTACTCTTTTGACTACAGTCCTCTGATTCAAAGTAATTTGCTGCATCATTTTCTTTATCACATTCTGCTAATTGCTGATTATATTATCAGTCCGTCCTAGATTGTAGATATTAGCGTGGTATATTATTTCTTCTCTGTAATTAAAAATATACAGATATTTTTACATTGTCTTACAACTATCTTGCTTTTAAGGAAACTTTTTATGCGGCTCACACTTATTTTTATTTCCTAATTACGCCATTTCAACAACATATATATATATTCTACTTTCTACTTACTTATTTCCAATAACACGATATATTGCTCTAATTTCCTGATCTTTTCCATTTATGACAAACAATCCATTTCGGATAAGGAGTTTTATATATTGTATGCTGTAGGTATCATTATCTGTGAAAAAGATATATATAGTGTTTCATCAAGACAAGATTTCTTGTCTTGAAGAGCATTTCTTGTCTTGTTTTGATTTTCGAGACAAGAATTTTCGTTCTTCTTGTCTTGATCATTTCTGACGTTGTATTTCTTGTCTTGAATTCAAGAATCTTGAATTTTTTGATTTTTTAAGTAGGGCCCAGTGGCTCTTTGGCTACGTTTACACCGTAGCTGCGCTTAGTCCGCGATCTATACGATAGGTGTCTTTGTTTAACTTATAGGATAAAGAAGGACATCTATTGAATAGGTCGCGACCTAAATGCACGGTATAATCGTAGCCACTGACATCTGTTGTATGGGCCATGGCCTAAATGCACGGTATAAACCAAGAAGACTAGAACTAGGGGAGTCAACTCGGTGTAAAAGTGGTAGTGGGGGTGAGGCAAAAAGTGGCGACGGATGACTTCCCCCACTCTTGTGCTTCATTAGTCCTCTCTGTCGCTCTATATAATCGTCGCTCTGTCGCTCTATAATCGTCGCTCTGTCGCTCTTGTATCGAACTTTCACACAATGCGCAGTGCTACTGCACATCGTGTGAATAGCCGCGGACGTTTTTTGACTCACCCCCACCACGGGAGTTGACTCTCCTGGTTCTAGTCTTGGTGTAAACTTAGCCACTGACATCTATTGTATGGGTCGCGGCTTAAGGGCTGCCGCACACACCTTCCGTAACAATAACCATAAGACGTACCGTAAGAATCAGCCAATCAGAATTACGAGTTCAAAGGAATTCTCGACTGTGATTAGCTAATTCTTACGGTACGTCTTATGGTTATTGTTACGGAAGGTGTGTGCGGCAGCCTTAAATGCAGGGTGTAAACATAGCCTTTCACTACGTCGTGTGGTCGCGTCGTAAGCGTTCTGCCCAAGGATGCCAATTCGAGGACGGTTTACGACATCGCGATCAACGCCATCAGTCGGCGGTCTAGCGCGACCAGTAGCTACACATCTAAGCATGAGTCGTATAAGTGTCACATAAATTTTTTATTTTTAAAAGAAGAGGATCGCGATCAAAGAAATTACTGGATGATAGAGCTTACGCAGTATTATGCAATTCCTCGAGTTGACGAAAACATCGACATTTTGGATTGGTGGTCAATTCAAAAATCTTTCCCAAACCTCTCAAGGATGGGTAAAGTTTTTTTGCCACATTGACAACATCGGTTCCAGCGGAGAGACTGAATTCGAAAGCTTCTCTGATAATAAGAAAACATAGGAATAAATTGAATGCCGAATCGGCTCGTAGTTTACTATGTTTAAATTCATGGTTTAAAAGTGTGCCTATAATGTCCATTATGCACAAATCTATTAATAAAGATTAAAAATATTTCTCAAATTGTCATTTTTAATATCATGATGTTACAGTCAAATGTTTCAGATTATTAGATTCCTGAGATTATTAGATATAATAATAACTATTATTATATTTATTATTATTATAATTACTATATATTATAATAAATACAATTGGAAATGTTGAAACCTAACTTATGCAAAACTTTTCGAATCAGAAATAAAATATTAAAACATTAAAATAATAAAATATTAAAAATAAAAACGGTTACTGAAATTCAAGAAATTTCTTGATTTCTTGTCAAGAAATTTTGATCTTGACAACAATTTCTTGTCTTGTCTTGAAATCAATTTTCATTTTCTTGTCTTGGTCTTGTCTTGATTCAAGACAAGATCAAGACAAGATGTTTTGAATTTCTTGATCTTGATGAAACACTAGATATATATAGAGAAATTACATAATTTTCTTTTATGTATCCTTTAAAATATAAAAGAAAATGTGTTTCACAAGCTGGAATACAAGAATTAATTGTATACAAATGATATAGGTCATTCTAGAACAAATGCTCGAAGATCTTTTTATGCACAAGTACAGTTAACGCCACATACAAAATCCAGTAAATACAATTATTGTAATATATTTTCAAATTGTATAAAATGAATCTTAAGACGTATGTTTCTTACATTGCATTGTTTTCCTAAAATAAAATGCTCATCAACATTTTTTTTCTATTTTTGCGCTGGAATAACCTCAAAAACTAAGATCAGACGTATATTATGTACTTACTCTTTAATTTTTCATATAAATCAAGTTCAGTCGAATCAAGGGTTAGTTTCGGTATGTCATTATTGACTTTAAAATTAATGCTGAATACTTCCATAACGAATAGATATTTAATAAAATATAGCGGCAAAATGTGCACTGTAACCGTACCGAGATCGACATACATGTTTAACTGGCAATGCACGAAACTTGCATTTTCGATAACCTCGTACAGTGCTGCTGACACTGTACGAGGTTTTGGAGCGCATTCAATGCGGCCCAGTGAAAAACGCTATTAGGCTCGGGCACTGATAGGTTTCTTGCTCAGCAGTGGCCGTCGCTACCACAGGATGCCGAAAGCATGCACCGTCTCCGAAATCCTTAAGTGCGTTCCGAGTTGCGCATAAACCGCATGGACTGCATTTGCGCGGCGCTTTGAAATCGTTCCGTTTTATCAGAGCGCTTTATTTATTATAAAGCGCTTTAGCGATTTGGAAAGATTTCCTGCGCAGTCTGCTCATTAAAGATGTATGAGCGTCATTTTTACAAATGTATTAATATTTATCATAGAATTGGAAAGAGTAAGGGTACTAGAAGTCGGGCGCAGAAGACGTCGCGCAAATAATACACTTATAAAGAATGAAACTTCTTTATTCACTAAAGGCGCTTACATGTTTCGACTCATTTCTTAGCCTTTCTCAGAGCAAACACACACTAACATATACAAAGTAAAAGTTATCCTATCATGGTGAGCTCCCCTACATTGAGAATTTAAATACCAGAATTAAATAAAAAGAAAGAAAAGAAAATGAAAAAGAAGGAAAATATAAAAAATGTCAAATAAAAGAATATAGAAACTAATTCATCGAAAAACTAACCGAAAATAGGGACGCTCACCACAATTATAAAGTACCGCATCGCAAACAATACCATGAATAGTTCAAGAACCGGTTCCTGATACGTTGACCAGTCGGAATCAGACACAGTGAGTCACTTTTTAGTTATTAGCTAGTACTAATGAAAATTGTAAAATGATAAAAAAATTTCGTCAGAAGGACTTATTACTGTGTACG
>NW_017299751.1:28736-28959 GCF_001594075.2 Trachymyrmex cornetzi
TGTATATTAGAAGGTATGGAAACGGTTGACAGTTTCACGAACCAGCCATTCTTTTGTGAGGTAAATGAAGGAAAAGGAATCAGTGGAAGAACGGACCGAGGATCTATCTGTATTTCTCTAACTGTCTCAAACTTTGGATTCTGCACGTTAGGGTACAACGATAATCCAACACTAGCACTACTCTCTAACACTCCATCCCTGCCATGATCAATATCAACTGCGG
>NW_017299751.1:29012-30583 GCF_001594075.2 Trachymyrmex cornetzi
CCCTCTGTTTCGACAACAGCCAACAACACTTCGAATCAATCCTACTCCTTTCGCGCAAGAAAAAAAGATATGAAGATCTCCTCTGTTTATCAAAAAAGGCGTCACAAATATGAATAGGAAGGCAACGGGAAATAGCACGTGCAAATCGGAAAAGCTGAACCCGAGTAGAATCCATTTTCCTATGAGTATCATTTAATTCTAACTTCAAAATATTCACAACGCATTGATGTCTAATACGAGGTCTGTCCCAAAAGTATCCGACCTGCTTTCATATCTCCGCCCCAGAACTTTCGAGCGACATCTGCGGGTCATGGGCGTAAACCTGAATCCCTCAGGAACTCTCTGTATACCATAGTTACCGACGGAGCGCCTTGGTTCGCGCACAGCGTTTATTTGTTTACAGTGTCTTTTTTGCGTTCGTCGGATTTTGTTATTGACAAAAATGACGGAAAGAACAGATCAACGAATTTGCATCCAGTTTTGCTTCAAACTCGAAAAGAGTTGCGTGGAAACTATCGAAATGTTGCAGAAGGCATTTGGGGACGAGTGTATGGGCAAAACACAGATAAAAGAATGGTACAAGAGGTTTAAAAATGGTCGCACTTCTGTTGACAGTGATCCTCGTTCTGGACGACCTTCGACGGGAATAACACCGGATAAAATTGAGCGTGTGCGACTTGCCATTAATGATCAATAAAGAATATTACGTTGAAGTTCTAAAAAGAATGCGTGATGCGATTAGAAGAAAACGGCCACGTTTTTGGACAAGCGGTGATTGGCTTCTTCACCACGATAATGCGCCAGCGCATTCATCGAACCTTGTGCAACAATATTTAGCAAAACACAATGTCGTACAGCTTCGCCAGCCTCCGTACAGTCCCGACATAGCCCCATGCGACTTTGACTCTTCCCAAGATTGAAAATGCCGCTTAAAGGACACCGGTTCGACGACAAAAAAACGGTTGAAACCAATACGACGAGTGCACTAAAGGCCATTCCGAAAACTGAGTTCCAGGACTGCTTCAGGAAGTGGAAACACCGATGGGAGCGTGTTGTACAGTCAAATGGGGACTACTTTGAAGGATGCCACGATCCGGATAACGTAGAGTAACGCCAGTGTGCAGATATGAAGGTAGGTCGGATACTTTTGGGACAGACCTCGTATATTCAAATTTTTAAATGAACTGTTCCCAAAAAATTCCAAACTAAACCTATGTAGCCGATGCAAGTGAAGTGTGAAAATATTGTTCGCGATACAGTATCTTAAGAATCTAGCGTGTAAAAGACTTTTAGTTAAACAAATACGGAACTTAATCCATGACTTTAGTAATCTAACTGTTTCCGGTCCAAAAACGGAACAAACAAATTGAAAAAAGGAAGAATATTGAAGTGGACGCATATTTACAGCCTGCGTATAATAAATCCGTTAATAAATCAAACTAATCAAGACTCCTTACAAATCATAGAATTGGAAAGAGTAAGTTGCCTTCCTATTCATATTTGTGACGCCTTTTTTGATAAACAGGGGAGATCTTCATACCTTTTTTTCTTGCGCGAAAGGAGTAGGATCG
>NW_017299751.1:30710-32962 GCF_001594075.2 Trachymyrmex cornetzi
CTGGGATAGAGTGTTAGAGAGTAGTGCTAGTGTTAGATTATCGTTGTATCCTAACGTGCTGTTACGTCCGAGCTCGCGTGTTCGTCGCGATTGTTGTAATTCGAGACGCTGCAGAGGTTTCGTGGGATGAGGGGCGCTGAGCGGGGCGCGCGGGGCGAAGCCTTGGCTTCCGGAGAGGTTTGCTTTCGGCGCGTGTTTTCGCGTGGGGGCAGGCTGCTGTCACCAGTGCCCTTGTAAGGCACGAATTGAATTGATATCGTACTTTCGAGAATTATCCTTTATTATTCTTAACGGGATTTCGAGGTTCCGTATTCCTTCGTTAGCACAGGGAAAAATGAACCGGAGAGTTCAGAGGAATTGTCAGATAGAACGCCCGTGACACACAAAGGTGTACAAGGAATTTATTAAGATATTTAGATCTCTTTCCTTGGGCAGCTGTGATATCTCATCATTTGCTTCGCTCTATCTACGCTCTCTGGTTTCTGTGCTATTCGGGAGCAGGGAAGGATGTAAAAGGGCCTTAAGAGCAGAGAAATGAAGTAAAGGCAAGCAATTATGACTCGATTATTTTAATTTTAATGCTACAAGGCGCGTGGCTTATGACGCGAGGTTTTGTCGTGATTAAGATTGGTCTGGTAGCCTTCCGGATAGGCGCCACGTGCGGTGGGGACCGAGGTGGTGCTTGTCGCGGTGGCGGGGGCGCGGCGACTGCGAGTTCCCGAAAGTCAGTCCTGTCTGGGGGGACTCCGGAGTCCGCGAGGCTGGCCGACGGGGTTGACGCGACGACGGCGACCTTCTCAGGACCTCCAAGGCCCTCCTTCCAATGTTCGGTCGGATCAAAATTTCCTCCGGCGAGGAGCTCCCGCTGGAATATCTTTAAATGTGCGCGCCAGCCTCCTCGTTTACCACGCAGACGTTTCTTCTGTGGTATCTATGCCCAGAAAGAACGTTTGTTAGTATGGTGATTGGAAGGAGAGAGTAGGAGAGCGGAGCCCTCGACGCCGTGGAAGGCGCTCGTTTGGAGTTCCGCTAGAAGTTAGCTTCGACGTCGCCATGGGCAGCGCTGCCGAAACAAGGGGAGGAGATGGCCCGTCAGACGTCGTGGGTGGCGCACGATCGGGGCCGGAATTTAGGTAGGAAGTGCGGAAAGATCCAGAGCGCTACTTAAAGCGCTAGGAGTGCTTACCGTTAAGAGTTTTGGGAATAAGTAAGGACGCTTGTCTTTGAACGCTCTGCTTTATATACTGTTTATTTCGTGGCCCCTCGCGGCAAGGGGATGTTCTCGTTCACGTGCTATTGCGAAATTACTATTACGTGCCGATTATGTAATTTATGATTTATTCTAATGGTGATTAGTTTCGAGTTAGTTTGCGCCTTTTATTTCGCTGCGGGGGTCGCGAATTTTGTACTGGCGCGCTCAGTCGTCGCGTACTGCAGCCCGTTGCGGCAGAACTTGCATCTGTTCTTTGTGTGTTTTTTCCTCATAAGTTTCTTGTATCTTTCCGGATCCTTTTATTCTTTGTGCGCGTGGAATTTGGGTTTATTTAAGGCCTTTTCTCAATTGTATGCGCTTTCGTTTTATTTGCGATGATTTCGTTCGTATGCAGGGCCCTTTTGTGACCGGTGGGTGCACTCGTGGTTGCGCGGCGATGTATTGCGTTGGCGTTATGCGTTTTTATAGTTTTTCCGCAGGTCTGCGGTTTTTCCCTGCAGCTGCGTCGAGGTCGGTTGTTACCTTAATTATTTCCTACTTCGTGTTAATGGTGTTTTCTCGTAAAAGTGCATTCTTGCATCGTTTTTAGCGTTTTATACTTTGGCGCAGGCGCAGTATGCGCGGCGTTCAATCGCGACGGTTTCGGTGACTTGGCCTATAGCTGAACGTGATTGTAGTAGGCACGTATTGTATCGTTCGTTATACTCCGTGCTCGCGCTCGCTTGGTAAACGGACGGGGCGCTATATTGTAGGCGTACCGGACGTTACACGTGCAGAATCCAAAGTTTGAGACAATTAGAGAAATACACATAGATCCTCAGTCCGTTCTTCCACTGATTCCTTTTCCTTTATTTACCTCACAAAGGAATGGCTGGTTCGTGAATCTGTCAACCGTTTCCATACCTTCTCATATACAGAACTTTTTGCAATTGGAAGAGAACTTTGCCTTACCTTTTAACAATAGATTAAATTTAACGGTCGATCTTATTAAGTGTGTCGAAAGTAATATTTATAAATTGCCTATAGATGAGCGGATTTC
>NW_017299751.1:32987-37462 GCF_001594075.2 Trachymyrmex cornetzi
GCCCCTCACTAATATTCCGTGTTCCCGTAACACTTAGGATTGCACGAGGTCCAGTCCCAGGTCAAAAGGATTAAGTTCCTTGACCTAAAAAGTAGGACCAACGTTCGCACTGTCCAGCGGAATAGGTGTCATACCGTCCCTTCAGGACGTTGACCCACATTCCGGGACTTTAAAGAAGTGCTAACGACTCACAGCTGTACGCTTCCGTGCGTATACCTGTGAGATTGAGTCAACCGTCCTTCCGTACCCTTTCCATCTTCCTCTCTCTCTCCAATATTAAGGGTTGGACGTAACAATATGGAGACGGTTTCTCGTGTCACATTCAATTGATCCGCGAGTTGTTGTTGAGTTTGAGCGTCATCCTCATCCAACAATGCTTGTAATTCGCTGTCTTTAAACTTTTCGGTGGTTTTCCACGTTCTTCATTAATTTATTTCTCACGTCAAAATCGCCACTTTTGAATTTTTTAAACCACTCAAAGCACTGTGATTTACCAAGAGCATGCTCACCGTCTTCGATAAGCATTCGATGCGATTTTGCAGCAGTTTTCTTCAAATGGTAACAGAAAATCAATGCTGTCCGCAAATCATAGTTTCCAGGCACAAAATTCGACATGTTCAACGCTATTACAAATTATACTGTTGTATGAAACTTGTATTGTTGTGAGTTGAAAATCTTTGTGAGATGTCAGAACAAGCAGATGGCGTCAATGACGCGGGTCTGACGGCAACTACATTGACAGCTATGGCCATCTATTGGTAAATTCCGGTTTCATATTTACATATCTGGTAAATGAAATAAAGAATCACCATTTGGGCCAGTTGCACCAACGCCAATTACTTAATCGGCCGTAAAACTGATATACAAACTTACCTTTTTAAAAAAAAGATTAAAAAAGCGCTAAGCGATGGTGAAACTGGCTCAAATGGCTGTTTAGTAGAACTAATGATATGTATCATTTGTATAAAAGATTTGATATCAACAACTGGCGCCAAGTTAAATTTTACCATTTTAATCCTCCCAAAGAAAAAAAATAATAGTAACTTTAATTTTTTTCTTAATTTATTCAACTTTAATGATATGTATTATTCGTATGAAAGATTTGATATCAACAAAATTGGCGCCAAGCTAAATTCATCAAAATTTTATCAAAATTTTAAATATTATTCGTAAAAAAGATTTGATATCAACAATTGGCGCCGAGTTAAATTCCATGTAATTCGAATACGAAATTAAATAAATAATATTAACTTTAATGATATGTATCATTCCTATAAAAGATTTGATGTCAAGAACTGGCGCCAAGTTAAATCCCACACTTCTTTATACCATACCAAATTAAATAAAGAATAAATATTAATCTAATGGTATGTATTATTTGTACGAACGATTTGATATCAACAACTGTGGCGCCAAGTTAAATTTTACAAAATGGAAAGTAAAGCTCAAGTGATACTATCTTTATTATTTATTTAATCCAAATGGTACCATCTTTAATTTTTATGCAATGAAACCTAAGTATACGTATACTTATTGAAGAATCTTCCTATTCCAATCCAAATGGTTTAAATTCCTCTTAAATGAAATTATTATATCACAATTCATTCAAAGACACTTCCTCTTCCAACAAAAGTAGTGATTATTTAATTCTTCTTCAAAACATTATACAAAACATTATCACAAAATTGCGTTACCTTGCTCAATTTAAGTGTTACCACAAAAAATTAAAGAATTAACATCAACGTGTCAGGAACCGGTTTTTGAATTATTCATGATATTGTTTGCGATGCGATACTTTGTAATTGTGGTGAGCGTCCCTATTTTCGGTTAGTTTTTCGATAAATTAGTTTCTATATACTATAAGGAGCGTCCTTATTTTCGGGATAATTAATTATATTATTAAAGTTTTTTGATAAATTAGTTTCTATATTCTTTAATTTGACATTTTTTATATTTTCCTTCTTTTTCATTTTCTTTTCTTTCTTTTTATTTAATTCTGGCATTTAAATTCTCGATGTAGGGATCTCACCATGACAGGATAACTTTTACTTTATATATGTTAGTGTATTTGCTCTGAGGAAGGCTCAAAAATGAGTCGAAACATGTAAGCGCGTTTAGTGAATATAGAAGTAGGATGTAGGGGAGCTCACCATGATAGGATAACTTTTACTTTGTATATGTTAGTGTGTGTTTGCTCCGAGGAAGGCTAAAAAATGAGTCGAAACATGTAAGCGCGTTTAGTGAATAAAGAAGTTTCACTCTATTTCATTCTTTATAAGCGTATTATTTGCGCGACGTCTTCTGCGCCCGACTCCTAGTGCCCTTACTCTTTCCAATTCTATGATTTGTAAGGAGTCTTGATTAGTTTGATTTATTAACGGATTAATATTTATACTTTAAACAAGCTATATTATTACAGGATGCGTAAATCAAAATTAATGATAATAAAGGGCTCTTGATATCAATAAATAATAAATACAATATAGGGCATGTAACAGTCTAAAATATAAATTTTATGTTGAAAATTCAAGAAATTATAAAATAGAAGTTATTATATTCTAATCGATTATAACACATATTTCGGCCTTTCGATTAAGCCCTCTTCAGATATAATAAACACAATGATGTTATCACAATAAAGTATCAATAGTCATGAAATACGTCCGTATGTAAGCCCTCAGTATCAGTTTGAAGATTAAGGCTATCTTTTTGTTTTTTCATATGTAGCATCTCCGAAACTAACCGCTTCTTATAACATGGTTCTTCATCAAGGATTTCAATATTACTTCAATCGAAATCGTGTTCTAGTTCTAATCTATGCTCGGTTATAACAGAATGGGAGGCGTGCTCCAGCGTGTATGATTTCGGTGTTCAGAGATTCACATTTTTAGTTGCCTTCCCGTCTGTCCTATATACGATGCATCATAATTATTGCACTTAATATCACAAATATAACCTACAATCGGGCTAATAAGAGTCGACGCGAGTGGAGGTGCGTAATAAATTCTCAATAAAATAAATTTGTCAATCCATGTGATGTGTTGGAATCTTTATTCGAATTCTTATAGAGTTCTCAATACAGTGACCTCTCATTGGAATATAAATCCTTTCAATGATTCTTCTTGAAACATGGATTGCAGAAAGATAATGCACACTTCTCACAGAAAATTCTGGTTCTGATGGGACAATTTGAATAGACTTTGAATTGCTTTCGACGAGTCATTTCGTGTATTTCCCGTTTCACTTGCCCTCACTTGCCCTTTTCTGTGAGAAGTATGCATTACCATTCTGCAATCCATGTTTCAAGAATCATTGAAAAGATTTATATTCCAGTGAGAGGCAAGGGGACTCACTCTAATCAAGCACCCCGAAAAGTGAGAGGCAAGGGGATTCACTCTAATCAAGCACCCCGAAGAAGACAAAATTCTACCACGTCCACGTCGTTGTCTCTGGGTCACGCAGAGAGTAGAATGTCAAATTCGTAATCAGCGATCACGAAAACCCCCGAGTACAGAGTTTTACGAATATCTGTGAGATTTTCAAAATTTCATGTCCGCCATATGGGAAATCCGCCATTTTGAAAAGATTATGGCCAATTGAGATCGGCAAAAAAAATTTTTCCTCAAACGTCAACTATTCCGATTACCGTTGATCATAGTTAGAATTGAATCTCGAAACTCTATCGACCCAAAAAAAAATTCCAAATTTTTGGGTACTTCTTTGCAAATCCGGCTCCATATTAGATTTTCTATTTAAGCAAACTCAATTTTGACCACGGATTCTTGAAGAGTATACCCAAAACTAATAGGAAACATGGTTTTTGTTTGGAAATTTCTCCTCTTTAGTTATAAGAATGAGGTTTGAAAATGAGGTGAAAAAACGGGATTTTTGGGCGTTAATGGGTTAACTTACAAACAACGCCATTGTAGTGATGGTAATATTCCTTGGGTTTATGCGTTGCCAAAAGTGCATAAACTAAATTGCTCATTTAGAATCATCATATCCTCTTTGGATAGTACATTATATAATTTGGCAGCGTTCATACACAGGTTGATTGTCAAAAGCATTCCTAAAGCGGCTAGTAACATCGAGAACAGTTTTGAATTAGTTCAAAATTTAAAAAATATTAAAATCGATCATGGTTTTAGTTTAGTGTCGTTGGATGTAATTTCACTCTATACTATTATAAGTTTCCGCCGTTTTTTATCAAAAATTGGGCATTTATTGTGAAAGAACGGTGCATAATGTTTTATTCGAAGTATTGTCCATCGCTAGCCACTACTTTTTCCCATCTTTCTGGCAGCATACGGATACCGCGTCGGAAGAACGCTTCATCTTTTGAAGCTATCCACGAATCGACCCAATTTTTGGTATCTTCATATGATGTAAAGTGTTGCTCAGACAGGCCATGTGCCATCGATCGAAACAAGTAGTAATCAGAAGGAGCAATGTCTGGGGAATACGGCGGGGGGGGG
>NW_017299751.1:37647-43372 GCF_001594075.2 Trachymyrmex cornetzi
TGAGCAACTCATAATATACGACACCAAACTGATCCCACCAAATACACAACATGAGCTTTTTTCCATGATGTTCGGCTTGGCTGTTGATGTTGAAGCATGGCCAGGTGGTCCCCATGATTTTTTCTTCTTTGGGTTATCGTAGTGAATCCATTTTTCATCACCAGTGACTATACGATGCAAAAAACCCTTTCGTTTATGCCTGGCAAGCAGCATTTCACATGTGAAAAATCGGCGTTCAACGTTTCTCGGCGTCAGTTCATATGGAACCCAATTTCCTTGCTTTTGAATCATTCCTAATGATTTTAAGCGATGTGAAATTGCTGGTTGAGTCACTCCTAATGTAAGTGCAAGTGCTTCTTGCGTTTGGCATGAATCTTCATCCAATAATGATTCCAATTCCGCGTCTTCGTACACTTTCGGCCTTCCGCTACGTTCTTTGTCTTCGACGTCAAATTCACCGTTCTTAAACTTTTGAAACCACTCACGGCAACTTCTTTCACTTAAGGCAGCCTCACCATATGCTTCTACAAGCAATCGATGCGCCTCAGCTGCAGATTTCTTCAAATTAAAGAAGTAAATCAAAAGCTCCCGCAAATGACGTTTATTCGGCTCAAAACTCGACATTTTCGCACGAAAAAAGATATATGATGCTGATACAAAATCGCTAATATTTGAAGGTTATGTTGTTACCAGATGTCCAATCCTACGATATGACGTTCTACAGCAGACAATTTTAACCATAACATACTGCTGGCACCATCTTTTGCCAAACGGCGGAAACTTATTTATACCCCTAATAACATTCCAACGGATTTAGCAATAGACGCTTTTTCCAATAGATGGGACTTTATTTGCAAGAAATGTAATTTACCGAAAAATGAATTTATCAAAGCTGTTCACCTAGTGTTGGATTCAACTTTTTTCACTTTTGACAATCAATTTTACAAACAGACTTTTGGAACGCCTATGGGTTTACCGCTTCCTCCGATTGTTGCTAACTTAGTTATGATAGATTTAGAGAATTGGGTGTTGAACAATATTCAATATCATATACCATTTTATTACAGATATGTAGACGATATCGTTCTGTGTTTACCGAATTCTAAATTGATTCTATTCTTGAAAAATTCAATTCATTCCATCCAAGGTTACAATTCACCTTGGAAGTGGGAGGTAATTCTATCAATTTTTTGGACACAACTAAAATTTTAAAAAATAACTCATTAATATTTGATTGGTACCAAAAACCAACGTTTTCGGGAAGATTTTTGAATTTTTTGCCTCAACATCCAATCTCGCAAAAGAAGGGCATAATATTCAATTTGGTGGATAAAGTTTTTTATATCTCACATCCACATTTTCACAAAAAGAATCTTGAATTTGTTGTTAGGATACTTTTGGAAAACGATTATCCATTAAATTTTATATTCGATAATATTAATGAAAGAGTTAAAACGTTAATAAATAAATTGAATTCTTGTTCATCTAAAAAACAAATAACAATTTACCTAAAGAACGTGTTAAATGGTTTTCCATGCCTTATTTGGAAGAAATATCTAATAAATTCAAGAATGCAATTAATGGGGTTCGCCATAGGGTTTTATTTTTTAGTTTGAACAACCTGAATCAATTTATTAAAGTTTATAAAGATCCTTTAAACGATGAATTAAAAAGGAATGTAGTCTACAAGATCAACTGTCGTGATTGCGATGCTTCCTATGTGGGACAAACAGGGAGAAAATTAAAAACCAGACTTTCTGAACACAAAAAGCATATCCATAGTAAAACATCCACTCATTCAGTGATCACAGAACATAGGTTGCAAAACAATTATAACTTTGATTGGCAAAACATAGAGATATTGGATGTAGAAAATTATTATAATAAAAGGTTAATATCAGAGATGATGCATATTAATCGACAAACCAATGGGCTGAATCTACAAAATGATATCATTGGTTTAAACCATGCGTATATTGAAATTCTCAATAAACTTTAAGGCTTATTCGTAATATAATATATGTCATAAACTTGTTTGTCTTCAAATTGATCGCTATGTTACTTGTTTAGCAATCATTACTTAACCGACTGTCGAAATGACAAGACACAAATTGTTCTCGCAATTATTTTTTTTTAAATTTGACGATAATGTATAAAATATTAACGAGTGACAAAATATTACATAAGAGAGATTCATTGTTCAGTGTAGAAGCGTCGACTGTGTAAGGTGAGGTAATTATTAACTTTCAAATTATACATACGATAATTTAATCTTTCATATAATTTTAGCTTGAGTTCTCATTGCTACTCAGCTTTCTAACTTTGTGAGTATCAAGAGACACGGTAGTGGCGCCCAAGTGGGCGCGCAGCGCGAGACACGCGTGTCTGTACGCGAGTCAGCGAGTTGCGGGCATCCGAGCATCCGAAATTCTCGGTTTTTTAAAATAAAGGCTAGACCGATCGAGTTCTGAATATGAGCTCCATCGACAGCTTGGGTCCAAATTATATAATAAATGTTTATTTTACCTCTACGTATCCCATGAACGGAGATATCGTGATGCGAAATCCGAAATGTCAAAATTTTATGTAAGATACGTCGCCTCAAAAAGTCATCTCCTTTTCATATTTTCGACGGTAGATGGCACTCATTTATTGCTGTCATTTACCGACTTATTTATTTATAGTTTCATTAGCACTGTATTATGTGTCGACATTTCACTGTACTTATAGTTACTTTAATACTTTAATAAGTTACCTTTCAATTAAAAGTGTATAAAAATATAAAACCGCTTGATGTGTGAACATCATTACGTATATATTCATGCCGTTTATAGCCTCGCGAATTTGACGGCATGAATATATACGCAATGACGTTAAGCGGTCAAGCGGCCCGTTTTAAATTTTTATATCCTTTAGTTTAAAATTACTCAGAAACTAAAGTCGCAATCAAAGATCAAAAAACATTTTTATTATATGTCGCCAGTATCTTTCGATTGCGATCAGTCCGAATAAAATTGGTGCAGCCAATACCGAGATCTGGAGATCGTTTCGCAAAAGGGATCATTTCAGCTTTTCAAATTTTTTCAGTCGTACGTGTAACATACACATGAAGCGTTTTGTCCATTAAGCTGCTGTTCACAATGCCTTCATAGAATTCTAATTTTAATGTAAAATTAAAGTAAAATTAGCAATGAAAGTGAACCTTAACGCGTATTTGGTTAATGCGATTCTTTACCTATAATAACTAGTGAAGAAGCAATTATTGAATATAATCAGCTAAACGACTATATAAACCAGAAGCACAAATTATTATTACTATTTCAAAAGAGTTATCGTAAAATTAAAGATGTGCCATGGACATTACCGAAAATAATAACTTCCGTTCAACAGTCAGATCAAAAAGTTCGACAAAGTATTACTGCTTGGGTTATACGTGGTTTTCAAAATACTGACAAAGTTTTATGCTATGCCAGTGCTACATTACAATGTTTGTTTCATTTATGTATTATTAGAAAACAATTATTTAATTCTGATAAATTAGATATTTTAAATATATTAGTGCATCGATATGAAAACGGAATATGTACTTAATTTGAGTACCTACGCAGTACGAAAATATCTAGGGGCGTATTTTTCAACTGGTATTAAACGAGATGCATTTGATTTTGTTGTAGCTCTTTGTATTAAATATGATCTTATAGAAAATTTGGTTGAACATCAAATTATTTTTACTTGTCGATGCATAACATGTGGTGATACAAAAGTTACTACTAATAATAATTTTATTTTCTCAATTTTTGTTAACAATTCGAACAAGGAAAGTTTTAATTTTAACAATTTACTAAATACTTCATTTTCACATTGGTCTAAATAAAATAATAAATTATGTGAACGTTGTGAGGGAAACGATATATCATTTAAAAATGAAATAACATTGACGAAACAGATAATTATCCATTTAATTTCATTTTTATACCAAAATGGAACATTAGTGAACGTGCCACAAAAAATTAATTTACGTGCTCTTCCAACAAGTGAAATACTAATAGCTTGACAGCTGTATGAAGTTATGAATGCTATATTTCATTATAGTTTATGTATCGACAATGATCATTTTATAAGTATGTATAGAGAAGGTTCACCTTGGATTGAAGCTGATGATACGCAAGTTACAAAAAAGCAATGGCCTAGAGCTGTTAAAAACATTTCTACATTATTTTTAGAAAATGTTGATAATAAATAATGTGTTCTAGTAATACGCACACGTGTGAAGAGATATATTATTAATCATATAAGAATATAAGATGTTTAACGCTACAAAATGCGTGATATCTTAACAAAATTACCTTTTTAAGAAAAGGTAAGAAAAAGGCGACAACTGTGAATGTATCTTCCATAAAAAAACTGTACTTTACATAAACTAAAAAAAAACCGTTACATAAATAATATTATTCAAGTGGTAATATTGTTAATTTTTTATTATAAATTACCCCTCAGTAGTACGTATGCATGTATTAAAAAAAAAATGAAATCAAATCTTTAAATTACGCCAATTGCAAAAAGAATATATAATTTTTTGCAACATATAACATATACTATTATATTTTGTAAACTGCGAAAAGTACAGTATTTTATTGCAACATATAACATTTAATTAACGAGACAAAATGATACGTACCTTTATCTTTCTATTCAAGAGTCTTTTATATTTGCAATGGAATACAACATTTAATTTCAAAAAAGTAAAGACAAAGCATCACAAAATGAAAAAATTTTATTAAAATAAAATTTTTTATGTAAGAAACTTGGCGCGCTGCTAGACCTCAAAATATACTAAGATGATCATCAAATAATATCGAATAAAAGAATAATGAAGAGATTTAAGAAAGAAAATGAGGTGTACTAACAATATACAGTGTGTGTGTGTACGAGCAAATAATTAAAAATACCAAATATGAAAAGTAATGAAGAGATTTAAGAAAGAGAATTAATAATATACAGCGTGTTCATATGTGCGACCAGATATAGTGTGCCTTCCAACAAGCGACACAAATGACACGGTGTGACACAATGGATCATTATATCCTTGTTGTTTGTCAATGTTAAACAAAGATGACATGATCACTGTGTCGCACTGTGTCGCTTGTTGGAAGGCACACTTAGATAGGTATGCGGCTTAGATTTAATATAGAATAAGTATTTATATGGTGTATTGCAAAAGCGTATTAGACTAGAATAATGATTTCAAATTTGTAAGACATGCGGTTTAAGTTAAATTTAAAAGTAGATTTAAAATTAATTATAATCTTAATTGTGTGTAATTGTGATTGTAATTTTATGTTTGATTGTTAATTAATGTTAATTAAACAGTAAACATTGTTTATTTCTTTTATGTAACATTTACTTATTATACTTTGAGGTCTAGCAGCGTGCCAAGTTTTTTTTACATAAAAAATTTTATTTTAATAAAATTTTCTCATTTTGTGATGCTTCATCTTTAATTTTTTTTAGATTAAATATTGTATTCCATTGCAAATATAAAAGGCTCTTGAATAGAAAGATAAAGGTACGTATCATTTTGTTCCTTTAATGTTATATATTGCAATAAAATATATGTTCTTTTCGCAATTTACAAAATACAATAGTATCCCAGGTAAGGTTTGCCGACTATCAGCCGACATTGAACGTTGGGCCGACGTTGGCGACATCACGGCAAACTGACTAT
>NW_017299751.1:45604-46128 GCF_001594075.2 Trachymyrmex cornetzi
AATAATATAATATATTACAGGAACCGTACATGTGATAACACAAACTATAGAATCGAAGCCTTACACGGTCTAGCTGGATCTTAATGCTTGTATGATTCTTATGTGAATTTATATACTACGTATGTAGTCCCACAGAAACGCGCGCCGAAAAATTTCCGGTCTTGAAACGCTAACTCTACTAAACTACCGCAGTAATATCACGAGTTAAATTGACTAGCAATTTTAACAAATTTTTGATGCTTATTCGCATCTTCGAAACGATCTTAATAATGATGAATAATATATTAAAATCTGTCAATAATTAATTCTTATTGCGAAAAAATATTACCTCGGCCGGGAATCGAACCCGGATCTCTTGCAATCCGTGCGAGCGTCCTGAGCCTTTAGACTACCGAGGCCTTAGTAATATTCTTCGTAATAATATTATTGCTAGTCAATTTAACTCGTGATATTACTGCGGTAGTTTAGTAGAGTTAGCGTTTCAAGACCGGAAATTTTTCGGCGCGCGTTTCTGTGGGACTACA
>NW_017299751.1:46767-52973 GCF_001594075.2 Trachymyrmex cornetzi
TCTGAAGATCCAGCTAGACCGTGTAAGGCTTCGATTCTATAGTTTGTGTTATCACATGTACGGTTCCTATAATATATTATATTATTTATTTACGTCGCCTAAAGAAACGTTGTTCCTTCATATGCCAATTATTGCGAAGAATATTACTAAGGCCTCGGTAGTCTAAAGGCTCAGGACGCTCGCACGGATTGCAAGAGATCCGGGTTCGACTCCCGGCCGAGGTAATATTTTTTCGCAATAAGAATTAATTATTTACAGATTTTAATATATTATTCATCATTATTAAGATCGTTTCGAAGATGCGAATAAGAATCAAAAATTTGTTAAAATTAATAGTCAATTTAACTCGTGATATTACTGCGGTAGTTTAGTAGAGTTAGCGTTTCAAGACCGGAAATTTTTCGGCGCGCGTTTCTGTGGGACTACATACGTAGTATATAAATTCACATAAGCATCATACAAGCATTAAGATCCAGCTAGACCGTGTAAGGCTTCGATTCTATAATTTGATTTAATTTTTTTTAATATATGTGTACGTACTACTGAGGGGTAATTTATAATAAAAAATTAACAATATTACCACTTGAACTATATTATTTATGTAACGGTTTTTTTTTAGTTTATGTAAAGTACAGTTTTTATGGAAGGTATATGCACATTTGGCACCTTTTTTTTACCTTTTTTTAAAAATGTGACTTACCTCACAATAGTAAACGGTTCAATTTTTGAGATGAAAATCGTTGGAGATATCATTTTGTCATGCAATACTCCAATCATTGCGGTAGGGTGAAAGATTGCTGATGAAAACTCAAATCATTAGTGGAAACGTTCAAAGTTAAGGTTTACATTTTGAGTATTAAGAAAAATTGCGCTAAGTCGACCAGCGTCGACTCCTATTGCCTGTATTACATATTTCATGATTTTATTAATTGTTCTAATTAAAGGAGTCTGTAAAAACTTATTAGTTTTTTCGTTAATTTGTGATTTATCGATGTTGTGAGTATTGCGAAAGAAAAATGGTACCGGAAAACCAGATCCGCTGGTGATGTCGGAATTATAAACGAACAATCACGAGGAGTCAGAAGGTGTTGGAAAGAATAGAGACTGAGAGCGTTATAAATGAGATGTACTTCTGAGCTTTATTCGAGAACTGAACGTGGTCGTTAAGCGATAGATATACACAGGTACCGAGAAGTATCCTTCGCTTCGCGAGAACAAATGAAAGGTTGCGAATGTAATACATATATGTGACGCGAAGTAAACAGCCGATAGGTAGACACTGTCTCTTCTGACCGTGTCGGAACCGAGAATAAGCGTGTTTTGAACATAACAGCTGTCGACTGAAATAAGCGTTGAAATTAAAACTCGACAATAAGCACAAAGATTTAACATGATGATTTATATGCTTCTGAAAATGCTATGATGATTTAAAAGAATTAGCGCACTGAGTTTTTATTGAATTTAGTCCGAACAGTCTGAAACATTTTTCTCTAAAATGTACTGTTCAAAAAATTTGAGGTCGTCATTTAAAATAGGACAACCTGTATATATGTATAAAAGTTGTGTTCAAATTATTCCATTTTTATTGGAAACACGTTTGTATAGTTCATTAATTTTATTTATTAATATTTTTATCGTTATAAACTAAAATTTAAAAAATAAAAAAATTTTTTTTATAAGTTCTTTAAATATTCAAAATAACTTGTGCAAAGTTTCATTGTCATTCACTGATTAATTACAAAGATATAGAACAAATTTTTGTTTATCTCCACCAACCATTACAATTTGTCACATTTGAGGACATTCAATAATTTTGTGATATCAATAACTTCGCATGAGACGAGCTCAATGACTCGATCCACCATCTCCTTAGTCAATCACATTATTAAGTCTTGCGGTATTTTGCGTTTTAATCTACATGGGTAGATTGATTTATCCATCAGAGTTATTATTAGGCTATTTGGATGATTCTCAACCTGTGTTTCCCGATTCCTTTCCTGATTTCCTCTTCAACGGTGGATATTTCAAGATCTCTGTGCAATGATTTATTTGACACATACCATGGTAGTAGCCATAACTCTTAGGATTTTAGACTGGTATTGTATTATATCAATATTAGTTTTGGATGCAGTACTCTATATCTGTATGCCAGATCGACTTGATTATGCAAGAGTATCTTGTTATCCAGGGACATCTGGGACTTGTGACCAATCAGCCAACACATCTTGCTGAATATGAAATCTAATTGTTTTCGTTTGTTGAAAATATGTTTCCTCCAATTCAAGCGTTTGTCAAAATGCAGCCCCAAGTACCTGATTTCATTTTGTTGTGGAATCAGAGTGCCATTTAGAGTGACTGGTGGGCAAGTTTCTCTCCTTGTAGTAAAAATAACGTGTATAGGTTTGATCTCGTTAATCCATATGTGCCATTTGCACATCATTTTTTATCTTGTTTAAGTTTTTATGGAGCATCCTGGTGGCTATGTTGAATTTTCTTGGGTCGTCAGGACTTCGGTACTGTCAGCGAACGTGCCTGTCATAACACTCTTTGAGGTTGGAAAGTCAGCCGTTTAGAAAAAAGATACAATATTAGGCCCAACACACTGCCCTGTGGAACAATGGTCATTAGAAAAATCCGTGCTTTATTGATGATAGTACTTATCATTATTATATTTATTATTTTTCAATATAATTAAGAAGGCATACACCACGAACGCCAGATGTGGATGGCTTAAATATTTGTATTTGAAATATTACAATAAAATAGACGTTTCGATCTTAAATTAGACCTTCCTCAGTATTACAAAAATTGTCGGAAATAAATTACTACGCATATAAGTAAATTTAAAATATTACGAATATACTGAGGAAGGTTTAATTTAAGACCGAAATTTATTTTATTGTAATATTTCGAATACAAATATTTAAGCCATCCACATCTGGCGTTCGTGGTGTATGCCTTCTTAATTATATTGTTTTACATTCTTACCACGGTATAATCTATTTTGTTTATTATTTTTATCATTATTTTACTTATTATCATTTTTAGCCACAATTGAGGTCGCGAAGCGAAATGGCAGCCTTATTTCGCATGTTATAAGGTTCATCTAGATATTTTTTTCAAGTTTGTAAGATCATATGGGACCAAGATTGTTTATATCGCCCAACATCCGAAATAATGTAAATAAATTAACAAGTTTGAACAGTTATATCTCGAAAACTGTTAATTTTAGGAGATCGCGTCCATTGACATTTTAAATCAGGACACCTGGAACTACAATTTCCCAAAATATAAGAAGATTTGACGGAGGACCAAGATCCATAAGAAACGTGAAGGGTCCTTTATTGATGGGCAAATCCACTTTATGTAATTCACTGAGCTTGACCTCCGCATTGTTGGTTTCATCAGTCTGACTCAAATCTAATCCAGGGTTTGGTTGAACACCATCGACAAGATACTAAGCAAATGTTTCGGCTTTTTCTTTGTCATTTTTGGCCCAGTTACCCTCCAAATTTAGTAGAGAAGGGTTCGACATCTTAGGTTAATTGAGCTTTTTAGTAGCCCTCCAAAATGAGTAATAAGTTGCGTCTAAATTTTTTAAGTAACTTCGAATTCCATCGTTTACTTCTTTATTTATTACAGATTTAAGTACTTTTATGGCATAATCGAATATTTTCTTTATTAAAGGACATCTTGTAAATTGTCAAAGTTTCCTTAATCTTCTTTTCTCTTTAATTTTTTGTTTAATATGTAAACAACAATCCAAGGTGTTCTCGTAATCGAATTAACAGTTGTAAAAGTCCATGCTGCCTACTGTAGGCATCATTGAAATACTCTACAACTAGTTTCTTCCTCATTTTTTAAAGAAATCATCAAGTTTAAACAACAAATTTATATAAATAACGGACAAGGTAGAACACAAAGAACACAGTTTTAGTTGCGAGGTGAAAATCCTGTATTCTCAGATATTTTACATATGTGTATAGTGTACAATCCTCGAACGTTTCGGCTAAATTCTAGCCATCTTCAACGAAGTAAATTAGATTCCATAATGTGTTACTTAAATAAATTGGCAAGCACACAATCTTGAAGTACAGGAAGAACGTTATCAAAATTCCCAAGTTCAGAAACAGTGTGATCGTCGAACAGCTGTTAAGCTAAGTAAAAGCCACTGTACTTAAAGACCGCAATCGGAATTATATCGCAAATGTTGGCGATAAAAGCTGAAATTGTAAGAAAACATGTGTGTATCGTATGAAGTACCCTGGTAGAAATTTCATCCATTTTTTGAGCAGTTACTGAACAATTATACCAACTTCTGTCTAATAAATGAGATGGAAAACTATTTAGGATCCCAATCAGGATGTAACGCTTTGCTTGCAGTTACTGCACACAAAAGTGCGTAAAATCTGAATCCAGTTACTGAATAAAAACACAACAAATAATGGATATTAAATTGATTTATAAGCAAGCCAACTGTTAATGACATGAACAGTTTTGCTCTAGTAATATTTCATATTTTGTAAATGCTTGCTGATTGTAAAATTTTAAGGTTATGAGAGTCACTGCAGGAAATTTTTTATGCATAATATATTTTGTATTATAAAAAAAGCATAACATATATTATATACCAAAGATTTTCTGCACTATGACTCTTATAACCTTAACATTTACTCTTATATTCGGATTGCATACATTATGAAAACTTTTACATCTTCTTTCAGCAAATTTTAAAACAAGATTTAAAGACTAACCTCAATAAAATTTGACAACGTTTAATTTCACAAATCTTTGTTTGCAACGACTGCACGCATGATCTAATAATAAATTTTCTACTAAACAGGTTTTACACTAAGAATAAAAAGTTCATAAGTTAAGTAATCAAATAATTCTCTCAGCGGTTTATCCCTCGTTTTAATACCTTTAACTTTTATACATACACATCATATATGATGCGTGCATTATCAACTGAATTACTATATTACAATATCTTGGAAAAAATCAGCCCAAATGTTGTATAGTAAACTAAATAAAACTTTACTCAGTTTTTGTCCAGTTTCTATGCATTATTTTAACTAATAATTTAATCTATTAATACTAGACAATAACTGGGCAGTGTCTACACAAATTGCACAAATTTTTACCAGGAAAACTGCTTCAATCACTGAATAAAGTTCTATCAAGTTTTTGTCCATTTCCTACTCAGCATTGACACAATTAATGAGAATACAGTAATATTAGATAGTAATGGATACATATCTAGGAAAACTGCATACATTTTAGGATATATCTAATGTTTTCAATGAAAAGAAGAGTGTCAATAAGACCGTTTTTTGAATCATGTCAAAATCACTTCAAACTGTGCTATTTTATTCCTCTCAATGAAATTCACAACCCATTAGAACCGTTTGTTGTCCAAGCAATTAGATGCTGAGAATGAGGCACTCTTACATCGCAAATTTACATGGGATATCACGCACAGTTACAGTGTCTGTTTCATTTCACCCTATTATCAATGAGCCCCTATCACCATACTTTCTCAAAAACTACTCGTATACGAGTATACGAGGTGTGATCAAAAAGTAAGGTGACTTTTTGAATTTCACGCGCTCTGTACACTCTAATTTCAAAATTTTTTTTTGTTGTGTTGGTACACTCGTCATGATCATATGTTCACAGTTTTGACTATATAGCATGTGTTGTTTTTATGTGAGAGGCATAAAGGTTAGACTCGTGTTTGCGTGCTCGGCGATTTTTTGCTGTTGAAAATAATGGAGCAGAGAGTTTGTATTAATTTTTGTGTAAAAAATGGTATTAAGTGTTCAAAAACTCTTGAAATGTTGACAGTGGCGTACAGTGAGTCAACTTTGAGCAAAAAAAATGTTTATAAATGGTATAAGTTATTCCAAGAGGGCCGAGAAAATGTTAACGATGAACCTCGCTCTGGACGCCCCAGCACGTAAAAAACCGACGAAAATGTTCAGGAAGTGAAAAAAATTGTGTTGAAAAATCGTCGAATCACGATTAGAGAAATAGCTGATGATTTTAACATATCGTTTAGCTCATGCCAATCAATTTTAACGGATGTTTTTGGTATGACAAGTGTGTCAGCGAAATTCGTTCCAAAACTGCTTAATTTTGATCAGAAGCAGCGTCGCATGAACATCGCCCAAGACATGTTGAACGACGTCAATGATGATCCTGAT
>NW_017299751.1:53176-61225 GCF_001594075.2 Trachymyrmex cornetzi
GGATTATTTTGAAGGGGATAACATAATTTTGGATGAATAAATGAATATTTTTTTATAAAAATGAAAAGTCACCTTACTTTTTGATCACACCTCGTATAGTGCATAAAATATGTCAAAGCGATTATCTTATGCCTTTGCCATCACATTGAAATCAAGCTTTGTATTAATCAGTGTTGATGAAGACCCAAACCATGAGTGGAAACGTTCAAGGTCAAGGTTTATATTTTTAATATTAAGAAGAATTGCGCTAATTGATAACCAGTGTTGACTTCTATTGCCTGTACTGTATGTTATATGTTTTTTCTAAATTATTTTAATTTGAGAAGTCTACAAAAACTTATTAGTTTTTTGTTAATTTGTAATTTCTCATTATTAATTACGCTAGACTGAAAAATGCGTCACCAACATAGATCATTTTTTAATTTTATTCATTGTGTGTTTGGATTTTATTATTGTAACTTATTAAAAAAATGAATCAAACAACGTTAATTAATATACAAGAACATGAATCGCGCTAGATTTACAAAACACTGTATTAATAAAAAGATTATGCCTTCGCATTTATACAGAATCATTAAGTACACTCCAAATCTCGATTTGAAGAAATCTTCAACAGAAAAGATGAATAATATTCGTGAAGATTACATTAAAAGAATTCTCAAGGTTGAACTTAATGATGCGTATTTGTCGATTAATATTGCGAAAAATAGAACTTTTCATCTTGTTCGCATTGTTTCAAGGGGAATTCCTGTTATATTAAATAATTTTTTTCAATCTCAGGACAAAAAGACGTATAATGAATTCTTACTTGAAAGAAAAAGGGACAAGAAGATTGCTTGGCTAAATTTTAAAGAAAGAAGGAGAAGAACGGGAGAGGTAAAGGGCATTGTGTGAGTATTTTTGATTGAAACCATCATCATTACATGATAGTGACAGTAACAATAACCAATTATTTCTTAATAAAAGGATTACACCTTCGGGAGGCTATAACTTGGTTGCTGTCGCTCCGAATAAATTTGAGAATACTAAATGTTCATTATCATGTTTAAGGGGAAAATGGTTCACCAATCTTTCATCGGTTTCGCCCATAAGAGTGCCTTCCGACACATGTATTCGAGCGGGGTGTTTTTTATTTGTTGTCTGGCATGCAGAGGTATCTCAGCGCAAAAGAAGAAATGGGGAAAATCGTTTTTGCACTTTTTAGAAATTTTTAAGTTGTCCCAAGAGTGGTTTTCTGTCCATAAGAGTAGTAAGTGGGCAGTTATGGGCCGTCAAAACAAACCCCCTCCACTCCACCTTTGGCGCCAGGTAGGCGCGGCCTAGACAGGTCTGTCTGGAAAAATAGTGTGCTCTGATTGGCCGGTAACATGAGGGTGGAATAACGAGGTAATTAAATTTCGCGTTTTGATTGGCTCGGTCCATAGCTGCCCATATGCTGATTGGTTCGGTCCATAGCTGTAGACGCGATGATTGGAGAGGGCGGGGGTGTTGGCAGGGAAGAATACCACGGCAAAATGGTGGATGGGGAAACCGAGGAAAAGTAGGACCGAGAACTTTGTTCGTTACGGGAGGGGGGGAGGGGGAAGGTACGGTCAGCGAATATGAATAGCACACAGCTTTTGTCCTGCAGGTCATTTTTTTGCTTCAACAGCTCAATGTCTCCAACGTATTGGCGTCTTAATGAAAGGGTTTTTTTTTTATTATTTATGACGAAGACTTTTACGAGAATTTTAGGGAAACTCTTGCTTTCAATTGGGAGAAAGGGGAGGTAAAACAGGAATGAACAAGTTTGTGCCGGTATGCGTCGTCTTCTTCTTATCTGCTGTGTTGATTTACTTACTTTAGAGAATAAGTTTTTTCTGTATTCTACGACGGAGATGCTTTTTAATAGGACAAAAATGTACCTTATTTAAATCTGAAATGTTGGGAGCACGAGAATACGGAAGTGAAATATTCGAGAATTTAAGATACAAAGAATTTATTTATTGATAATATTATTATTTGATACTCTACAATAATAAATAACGTTTTACATAAAAGTATGATATATAAAATCATAATCCAAGGTTCAAACTACGTTAACAATTTCGTTCATTTTAGTTTGGTTAATTCTAAAAACAATAAATTAAAGTATGTTTCTAGAAATGACAAATTGTTATTTATGTTCTCACAGCGCGTTCAATGGCTTCTTTATTGCCTCGGACGAGTCGATGAAGGAATTAGTCAGAAGTTCTATCTCCTTGATCAAATATCGTGCGCACTCGTTAACGTTGTCCATAATAGACGTTAGCTGGTTTACATGCGCATCGACACATTTGATTACTCTCCCCAGTCCTTGAAATGTAGCTTGCTGCATTACAATCACGACGAAATAAGATTTTCTTTTCTTCGTCGGTGGTTGTGTTGACTCTGCCGGTGTATTTGCGGATGAAACTTCCTTTGGAACATTTTCCGTGTGCGTCACCAGAATAGCTTTCGCACTGTAGGCGGAGGTGAAGCTAACGAATATGTTTGCGAATGAGATAGGGGTTTACTTTGGTTTTGCTGCTTTTGCTTAGGTACGTGCTCATGAGTTCCATATTCTCTTGAAATTGTTTCCACGTGTTCGAATCGAAGTTGATTCCTTCTGCGTAATTGCCGTCAATTGCAGTCAATTTAACGATAGGTGCGAAGATTCCTTTCTTTGTTGATTGTAATTCCACGTGTAATTTCTTCGTATGAGAAGAGTTGAGTGGGCACGTCGTAGAAAATAACAAATATTGTTGCATATTTCGTTCGGTAATATCGTTTATCACATGCGGACTAACGGACACTGAGGAATTTCCGATTTCTTGTCTTCCAGCCATGTCTCTTTGCGTGAAAACTTTGGACGAATGTTCACTCGAATAAAAAAATACTAGGAGGAACGATTCCGAGGTAGACGCTTCGAACAACGAGACTCGAATGAAGCAGCGTAACACTATGAGGAGCAATCTCTGCGCTTATATAAGCTTTTCGAAAATTAACGAAACCCTGCGTGCGCATAAAATTTGTTTAAATTACTCCTTCTCTAGAAGAATCTAGAAATATTATGTGTTAATACTAGAAATTTAACTGCCTATTACGGTCGGAGCTGGATCTTCGTTGCTTTTTAATAATTCAATATTGAATTACTAATATATACTATATATGTTTTTGCATATATACCATATTGTAGTCTTTTTCTAACTGCGCGACGAATTGTTTTTCCGGACTAAATAAACGCAATTAAAACTACTCTAGTAATCGCGAATTAAAAGAGCGTCCTGAGCTATTAGACTACCAAGGCCTTAGTAATATTCTTTGCAATAATCGGTGCAATATATTTTTATTGTTTAGATTACGTCGCCTGAAAGAAAGACATTGTTTCCTTAGTATACCGATTATTGCGAAGAATATTACTAAGGCCTCGGTAGTCTAATGGCTCAGGACGCTCGTACGGTTTACAAGAGATCCGGGTTCAAGTCCCGGCCGAGGTAATATTTTTCGCAATAAATTTATTAACAGTTTTTATATATTAACATCTTTATAATATATGATGCTTGATGGTAGCATCAAATTATTAAATTGCTTGTCAATTTAATTCGCGATTACTAGAGTAGTTTTAATTGCGTTTATTTAGTCTGGAAAAACAATTCGACGCGCAGTTAGAAAAAGACTACAATATGGTACATATGCAAGTACATATATAGTATATATTAGTAATTTAAGATTGAATTATTAAAAAGCAACGAAGATCCAGCTCCGACCGTAATAGGCAGTTAAATTTCTAGTATTAATTGAGTTTCTCAAATAAAATGGTCAAAAAATATAAATATATTATGTGTTAAACTTAATTCCTATCGTTTTTTCGTCTTGAAAATCGATTTGTTTCGATGGGAAGATGAATGAATACCTTAATCAAAAGTAATTTCCTCCATTTTATACTACTTTTTCCCATCTCTCCGGCAACAGGGCAATCCCACGACGGTAGAACGTGGTGTCTTTCGAGGCGATCCATTCATCCATTTTTGGACTTCGTTGTAATTGGAGAAGTGTATGTCCGTAAGTGCGTGCTGCATCGATCGAAAGAGATGGTAATCCGACGGTGCCAAGTCTGGAGAGTACGCTGGATGCGGCAGAACTTCCCATTCAAGCTCTCGAAGTGTCTGCTTCACGCTTTTCGCGACATGCGGTCGAGCGTTATCATGCAACAAAATGACTTTGCGTTAATTGTTGGCTACGGATGATCTTTTTTGCATCAATTCGTCACTCAATCGATATAATTGCTGTTTGTAGCGATCAGCTGTAACAGTTTCATTTGGACCCAAGAGTTCATAACACAGCACACCTTCCTGGTCCCACCAAATGCACAGCAAGGTCTTATGCCCGTGAATATTCCTCTTCGGCGTTGAAGCAGATGGTTGGCCGGGGTCCACCCATGATTTTTTCCGCTTGGAATTATCAAAATAAATCCATTTTTCATCGCCAGTCACGATGCGCCACAAAAAACTCTTTTTTCTTTACCTGGCAAGCAAAGAAGTCGCAATAGTCAAACGATTCGAAATGGCACTTTCTGACAACTCATGTGGTAGCCATCTCCCTTCCTTATGGATCTTTCCCATGGCATGCAAGCATTTTGAGACGGTCTTTGGAGTAACATTTAACTGTTTCGATAACTCTAAAAACGTTTGACCTGGATTCTCATCAAGCAATTCTTGCAGCTTCAAATTTTTTCGGCTGTCTTGGATGTTTTTTGTCCCTCACATCAAGATCACCGTTTCGGAAGCGTTCAAACCACACTCTACATGTTCTTTCCGATGGAGTTTCATCACCATACACTTCGGATAATAAGCGATGCGCTTCAGCTGCGGTTTTCTTGAGGTCGAAGTAGTGAAGAAGCACACATTGGAAAAACAGCTTATCGCGATTCATTTTCAATCGATTGGAAAATCTCGTTGGCATCGAGAAATCTAACCTGTGAGGATTGAATCACTTTCAGCGATGTCTAAACTACAAAAGACATATGACTTTATCGTCGAAGCTCGCCAGCGTTGGAGCCAGCACCCTCTAGCGAGCGATAGGAATTAAGTTTACCACCTAATACTACGACGTTACGACGTAGTTACTTTTTAGGAAAGAATTTTCTCAAAGTTACAAAACGAAAATATTTCATGTTCGAACGTATTATAAATATGTTCGAACTTGTAAAAATTGAATATATTGTCAAGATTCGGATATATAGAAGCAATAAACTTAAAAAAAATTTTTCGAGATAAAGGAAAATATTCTGACGCTAGATTTATAAAAATTTTATGGTTAATAAATTATAGAAATATTTCTCGCTGACTCTAAGGGAACGTATGAAAAAAATAAAAGTTTAACTGTCCAAAACCAATTTATGATTTAAATAATTTCGTTTTCTAAGAAAGGAGAAACATTTTCACTAAAGAAAAATTATTCGGCATCTGTCGTAAAACTTTTTTTCAGAATAAATAAAAATAAGTCTTACAAGGTAACACAACGGGTGGTCCCCCTCCGATTCAAATGAGCTTTTAGTATGTTGTTCTAGAGACAAAAATAAGAGACACATATTTTTTTTATACGTGCTGAGTCGCATGTTAAGAGGGTGAAATCTTCTCTTGAAAAAAATCGGGTTTTTTCTTCCGAAGCGAATATCTTCGAAACTATAAGAGGTAGAAAAAAATTTCTACAATAAAAATTGAATGGTTGTAAGAGTACTTTACAACCATAATAAAAAATTTTTTTCAACTATTCATTTATTGTACACCCCCACCCTCCACCTTTATTTTCAAAAATTTTTTAATTTTTTATATGACCAAAATTAAAGAGCATTTTACGCTGAAAACAACGGTGTATACTAAAATCACGTTCCGCAAAACTATTTTTGAGATATGAACGTCTCTGTATACGCGCTCCGTACCTACGTATTCGTCTCATACCGCGTTGGTTGCGCGAGATAGCGATAAAGGCAAATACAACACAGTTTACCACAGTGCAGTACCAATACAGTAGTAACTATTGAAATAAGTTTTGTAAATAATAATAATAATAATAATAGTAATAATAACAATAATAATAATAATACCAACAGCAACAGTGACTTTGTCAAACTGCTTAAATCAGTCAAATACTTTTGAAGGTACGTCCATAAAATAATTTACAAAATATTTTGGACAATTAAAAACAAAGCATTAATAATAATTAAATTAATGCTTTAATAAAATTTTATTCATTTCATTTCATCGTAGAGCAGCTAATTCCAATATTTAATGGTGACGTTAAATATGTACTGATAAGGCGATACATATTTTCTACATCGCCTTATCAATACATACTTAATGTCAACATTAAATGTTGGATGTATCAATAACATACGCAGACAAAAATTATTATTTTTGTTTGCGTATGTTATTGATACATAAGTATAAAAAGGCTCAAATCGTTGGAATGAATGAGTCAGTTCCGTGCTTGTGATTTCGAATAAGTACTAGTTGTTAATGATACTAATGGGCTAATAAGTATTTATTTTTTATACCTGCATTATACACTACGCAAGAAAATTATCGCAACAACATTTTTCATCGAAATTAAGTATGTATTGATAAGGCGTCATCTTGATAATGCTTTCACACACGGAAAAAATTTCTACAGTTACCACAACCAGAAATAATGATAAGAATATGTTCATCTTACAGTTATCACAACCAAATGTATTGATAAGGCAAAATTATCATTATTTCCAGTTGTAGCATTTTTTCCGTGCAGATATTATCTCTAAAGATATCAGAGGGTTAGTTGGTTATCGCTGTGTTTTTGTCCATCGTTAATGCTGACGTTTCTTGAACCTTTCACTTTATCAGAGCGAGGTCACTGATACTGAGATGTTTGCGTTTTATTAATGCGATGTTATGCAGAAAATCGATTTGCTCCTATGCAATAAGTCAGTAGCATATGCAGCATTGCTTGTGTATAGGGAATTGATACTTTGTTAATTGATTTTTCAATGGAAATAACATGCGAGTGCGATGCTTCATATAAATTTAAAATAAATATAACGTACAATGAAGAAGCTTATGAATATAAATTCGAAGTGATCTGTAAATGCGGCATTTCTTATGAATTTTTAACAAAAAAAGGTACTTATTTTATTATTAATAATTTGTATTGCATTTATCAATAATATATGTTTTTCATATACTTTCCTTTCTATTTATTAATTTATAAAAGCATTATAATAACCCGTATAACCTTCCATGTCCTATTTTACAATCAGTGTCAGAGACATCCAGTTAATAATGAAGAAAACAAACGTCTATTAAGCTGACACAGCCACTTCAGCACAATCGAACGAAACCTACACAGAAATTTAGTGCTTTTTTGTTGCTAATTTGTTGCTCAATTCCCGATTTTGTTGCTCCAGCCAATTCCGAGAAAACAATGGCTGTGCTAACTTAAGACTAAAGTTAGCACAGCCACATAAAAAAAAATTTTTTTAATAAAAAATTACACATATTCTTTTTGTGCTAATTTGTTGCTAATTTGTAGCTCAGTTGCCAATAATGTTGCTCCACCCCCGACCATTGAAAACCATCCCAAGCAACCCCGAGTTAGCACACCATCTCTAAATTGTAAATTATTGAGATATTTCGATTGATTTCGCGTCTCCGATTTTGTTGCTCACGATTTGCGATGAATCCGATTTTGTTGCTCTGCCCTCGATCCTTGAAAACCACTCTTAGCAATCGCGCATTAGCACACCACCTATAAACTGTAAATTATTGAGATATCTCGATTGATTTCGCGTCTCCGATTTTGTTGCTCACGATATGCGACGAATCCAATTTTGTTACTTCACTCCCAAACCTTGAAAACCGCCCCAAACAACCCCGAGTTAGCACTTATAGGTGGTGTGCTAATGCGGGATTGCTAAGGGTGGCTTTCAAGGGTCGGGGGTGGAGCAACAAAATCGGATTCATCGCAAATCGTGAGCAACAAAATCGGAGACGCGAAATCAATCGAAATATCTCA
>NW_017299751.1:61296-72173 GCF_001594075.2 Trachymyrmex cornetzi
GCAACATAATCGGCAACTGAGCAACAAATTAGCAACAAATTAGCACAAAAAGAATATGTGTAATTTTTTATTAAAAAAATTTTTTTTTATGTGGCTGTGCTAACTTTAGTCTTAAGTTAGCACAGCCATTGTTTTCTCGGAATTGGCTGGAGCAACAAAATCAGGAATTGAGCAACAAATTAGCAACAAAAAAGCACTAAATTTCTGTGTAGGTTTCGTTCGATTGTGCTGAAGTGGCTGTGTCAGCTTAATAGACGTAGAAAACAATTTATCGCTGAATGCCGATAATAATTTACGAGTACATTCTGGAATTCATTATCGAAGTCGAGGTGCAATGGAATTTTTTCGAATACCAGAATTTGTTAATCGAGGAAATCGTACTGAAATGTTACGAAAATCGAACGAATAAAATTATCAAGGATTAAGGTAGATAGGAGGAAATTTGTAACCATTAATTGTGCATGTGAGAGAAACATTAAAAAATATGGTATGTTAATTGTGCTATATAAATTTATTTTTATATTTACAGAGTATGAGTTGAGAAAAATGTACCTTATTAAATAAAATGTTGAGAGTCAATAAATAAAAAATGCAAGACAGTTCATCGTGGTAATACACAGTAGGCTTATAATAAGTAAAAAGATTTTAGAATGTAATAAAAAAATTATAAATACAAGAATAATTATATAATATAATTAATATAAAAACGTAGGGAAGGATATTGAAATAATCTTAATTATCTTTGTACATGTTTTAAATATAATATTTTATTTAGCAGAATCGTAAGAATATCAACATTTGTTGCAAAGGTACGGAAAACTGTCAAAAACTTTACCAGTATTCTTTAAAAAAATATATTTCATAAATATGATTTATAATAAAATAACAAAGATACAAAATTAACTCAATATAAATGATTTTTACAACGTTTTTTTAAAATGTTTTTTACAATCCCCCCTCATTGCAATATTTACGGTTCAAACTGAATACAAATATGATGATCATGAAAAAATGTGTTATACAGAGAGACTTTTTGCACCATGTGCAAGTAATTGTAGCTATTTCACCACAAATATCGCATGTTGGTTTCGAATGTTTTTTAAAACAAAAATCGACTGGTGTGTCAAATTCTACTGGTCTATGTTCCAAATATCCACTTTTGTACCAAGCGTATTTAAACAAATTAGTAAATCTTGGCGATGAAAATTTATTGTGTGTTAATGACTGTAATTTTAAAATAGTGTTTCTAAAATGAAGCTTTACAAGATTCAAAATCTAAAAGCATGACTACATCTGAAAAATGCTTGATAAAATTCTTCCATAAACGGAATCTAAAAACATCCAACGGTTGTATTTTTCCTGTTGTTCCACCCGGTATACTTAAATAGAACAATATCTTGTGCAGAATCTGGTCTATTTCTTTGAATTATATCCGGACAATGACCAGTCCATGAATCTAACAATAAAACTGAATTTGGTCCAACATTTGGAAAATATACTTCCCTTATCCAAGTTTCAAAATGATTAGATGTTAGTTTACCAGATTTTGACGACATAATAAAAATATCATTTGCAGTAAACATCGTTTCTTGTACCCTAGGACCTAATGTCCTACTAGGTTCTTTTAACATAAGAAGTGGAGATAATAATCTACCATTGGCTGAAATAACAAGTTGTATTGTATAACTGTGAGTAATCGCAGATATTAACTGTGCTACAGACTTTACTTTTTTTACACCTTTCTGTAGCAATGTACGACCAGCATGTAATTCTAATTGAAAACTACTTTGGTCCGAATTATACACATTTTCAATTCCATAGCGATCAATATAATATTTGACATTTTCAATAAACCTATCGCTGTCTGCCTGTAAAGCTTCCTTTGACATTAAAGCTTTTTTAGTTATAAATTCCGTAACTTTTCTAGATACTATTTGATGCGCGATCTTAAATCCTCTAATCTATTCATGTGATGCTTTAAAACCTAATAAGTTTACTTGTTGTTGCGCTTACAAAGCCGATCGTGTAATATCAATATCATGGATCAATGTCCCTTTACGCATGGCTTCAATGAATTTAGCTAACGTGATTGCTGAAATTAGTTCCAAATTTTCAAGTCTATTACCACCTACATTCATTTGCTTTACCCATCGTCGCAATTGTCTCGATGACGTTACTTTCCGAAATCTTAATTTTACAGATTCAATTGTTCTTGACTTTAACTTACCACTTCTCCAATATTCAACTGCTTCTCTTTTATATTCTGCTGAAATAGAACTTTCTGGGAAGTCCACGGAAGTAAATACTGCAAACAGCAGTATTATTACGTTTCGTGGATTAAACTGCATTATTTTCTAAAAATTATAAATATTACAACCGTGTAACAATTCAAGTTAACAAAGACTCCTTATAGATTAAAAATTACATATTTACATGTCCATTTCCAATATAATTATTAAAAGAAAGAGAGAAAAAGGTTTTTGTTATCTATTTCATAATAAATTTGATACCTTCTTATTGGTTACTCTTCAAAGGAATTTATTGAACGAGGGAAAAACAATTTTATACAATGTATAAATGATGTCTTCCTACAAATATTTCAAAAATGTTAGTAAATTATGATAGTAAATTATGTTAGTAATATACTGTTTCATCAAATCCTAACAGTTAAATACTATTTTCCTCCTAGATTAATATAACACAATGTTTTGCAATACATTATTCATATTAACATTGAACACTGCAATTACTACTGTACGACCAATATACACTACGCAATAAAATTATCGCAACAAAATTTTTCATCGAAATTTTGCTATTTTTCAAATGCGCATAACTCGGTCAATTTTCATCGTACCAAGACAATTTTTTTTATTTTGTAGGTAATTATCTGTACTTTAAGAAAAACTTGATGCGAAATTAGGTGTAAGTCGATGCCGCATCTTCATGTTTTGATAAAACCCAAACATTTTTTTTCTTAAAAAATTTGATTGTTTGACGCGTTACCTGGATTGCCCCGATTTTTTTTTCGAAAATACCATATAGACCATTGTAAAGTGCACTTTTCAACAAACAATTTGAAAAAAAATTCGAGTCTCTACGATTTTTTTTACCGAGTAATGCCATTTTGAAGTTATTCGGCCATTTTTAACGAATACCGCCAGCATTAGCATTACCGCAAGGAGGTTGCTAGTCGGACTTTACGCATCATTTTGACCCTGAAAAGGGCCGATTATGTAAACCATTTGTCAAATTAGGGACCTCGTGGCTCGTCACTTCCACAGTATTTTCTGACTCCAAACCTTATTTGTCTAATGCCAGAGCGGTCAAGTGTTAGAGCCATTCAATACCGTGTATTGCCACCTCGGCATCGGATAACCACCTCTCTTAAACGTTCTTGCATATTAATGCATGCCTCTGATTGAGGTATCTCGTGCCAGATTTCATGTAGAGCTCTCTCAAGCTCTTGCAGATTAGCAGGAGGCCTCTCCAAGTTACATAATCTCCTACCCACCATGTCCCATACATGCTCAATAGGATTGAGGTCTGGACTGTTAGATGGATGAGGCAGTATATTGTTTACTGCCAAGTACTCACGAGTTACCCTCGCAACATGGGAAGTGCATTATCCTGCATCAAGATGAAATCACGGCCTATTCGTCGACGCATTGGAATCACGCAAGGACGCAAAAAACTTCATTTAAGTAACGTACCGCTGTAAATCCTGGGGATTGGAGAATCACTAGATCTGTTCGATGATTCATTGATATTCCACCCCATACCATAACGGATCCTCCACCGAACGCTCGAGTTGGATCAACATGATTCGCTTCAAAACGCTCGTCTACGTCGCCAAATTCGGATCTTAGCATCATTCCCAAACAGACAAAATCGAGATTTGTCTGTAAACAACACATTTCTCCACTGTCTGGCCGTCCAGTTTCGATGATTACGGGCGTAACGTAAACGAATTCGCTGATGCACTGTTGTCAACATGGGCACTCTAGCACGAATTCGTGATCTTAAACCTCTTTCGTGAAGGCGTCTTCTTATCGTTTGAGTACTAATTCGTCTGCCTGGTAAAGCTTCATTCCCAATTTGTAGCGCAACCCTTGTTGGGACGCGCAGAGCTTCATTGACAATGTTGCGATCCTCCCGATTCGTAGTTACACTAGATCGACCAGGCCTCCGACGATAAAAATCTGTTTCTTGGTACCGACTAAAAACACGCGATACCGTCGAGTGATTAATATCCATTCTTATTGCTACGGCGTTCTAACTCAATCCCGCCTCTAGCAGGGCCACAATTTGAGCAGATTGAATTTCAGTAAGCCGAGGCATTTTTAGTAAGAAAATTAAATATCCTATGCTTTTCTGTATTTTTTTATTAGTATTCACTCTGCATAATAAAATTAATGTTCAATACGGATCTTTCCCCATAATAAGGTTTCAGCATTTAACTCTATCGTGATATTTGTTAAAAACGAATAAGTTCAAAATGGCATTACTCGGTCAAAAAAAATCGTAGAGACTCGAATTTTTTTTCAAATTGTTTGTTGAAAAGTGCACTTTACAATGGTCTATGTGGTATTTTCGAAAAAAAAATCGGGGCGACTCAGGTAGCGCGTCAAACAATCAAATTTTTTAAGAAAAAAAATGCTTGGCCTTTATCAAAACCATGGAGATGCGGCATCGACTTGCACCTAATTTTTCATCCAGTTTTTCTTAAAGTACAGATAATTACCTAAAATGAAAAAAAAATCGTCTTGATACGATGAAAATTTACCGAGTTATGCGCATTTGAAAAATAGCAAAATTTCGATGAAAAATGTTGTTGCGATAATTTTCTTGCGTAGTGTATAATGCAGGTATAAAAAATAAATACTTATTAATACTATAGTGTAACTGCCTATTACGGTCCGAGCTGGATCTTCGTTGCTTTTAAATAATTCAATCTTGAATTACTAATATATCCTATATATGTACTTGCATATATACCATATTGTAGTCTTTTTCAAACTGCGCGCCGAATTGTTTTTCCGGACTAAATAAACGCAATTAAAACTACTCTAGTAATCGCGAATTAAATTGACAAGCAATTTTTTAATAATTTGATGCTACCATCAAGCATCATATATTATAAAGATGTTAATCTATAAAAACTGTTAATAAATTTATTGCGAAAAATATTACCTCGGCCGGGACTTGAACCCGGATTTCTTGTAAACCGTACGAGCGTCCTGAGCCATTAGACTACCGAGGCCTTAGTAATATTCTTCGCAATAAATACTTATTAGCCCATTAGTATCATTAACAACTAGTACTTATTCGAAATCACAAGCATGGAACTGACTCATTCATTCCAACGATTTGAGCCTTTTTATACTTATGTATCAATAACATACGCAAACAAAAATAATAATTTTTGTCTGCGTATGTTATTGATACATCCAATATTTAATGTTGACATTAAATATTAATTTATTATGTATTGATAAGGCGATGTAGAAAATATGTATCGCCTTATCAGTACATATTTAACGTCACCATTAAATATTGGAATTAGCTGCTCTACGATGAAATGAAATGAATAAAATTTTATTAAAGCATTAATTTAATTATTAATGCTTTGTTTTTAATTGTCCAAAATATTTTGTAAATTATTTTATGGACGTACCTTCAAAAGTATTTGACTGATTTTAGCAGTTTGACAAAGTCACTGTTGCTGTTGGTATTATTATTATTGTTATTATTAATACTATTATTATTATTATTAGTATTATTTACAGAACTTATTTCAATAGGCACTACTGTATTGGTACTGCACTGTAGTAAACTGTGTTGTATTTGCCTTTATCACTATCTTGCGCAACCAACGCGGTATGAGACGAATACGTAGGTACGGAGCACGTATACAGAGACGTTTTCGTTCATATCTCAAAAATGATTTTGCGGAACGTAATGTTAATACACACAGTTGTTTTCAGCGTAAAATGCTCTTTAATTTTGGTCATATAAAAAATTAAAAAATTTTTGAAAATGAGGGTGGAGGGTGGAAGTGTACAATAAATGAATAGTTAACAAAAATTTTTTTATTATAGTTATAAAGTACTCTTGCAACCATTCAATTTTTATTCTAGAAATTTTTTTCTACCTCTTATAATTTCGAAGATATTTGCTTCGAAAAAAAAATCCGATTTTTTTCAAGGGAGGATTTCACCCTTAACATGCGACTCAGCACGTATAAAAAAATACGTGTCTCTTATTAGGTGTACAACTTTGCTTCCGCCGTTTTCCTACAGATGGCTTTAGCGGTAAGTGATAGTCGAAATAAACAGATGATAGACGTCATACAATAAACTTGGGCATCTGTCAACATAACCCTATAGAAACATTAGTCGATTTGTGTCTGCATCATAAAGTTATTCTGGATTCAAAATGTCAGTTTACGAGCCAAATTTTCGTCATTTGCGGAAGCTTTTAATTTTCTGCTTCAATATGAAGAAATCTGCGGCTGAGGTTCATCGAATGCTCTCAAATCCTTACGGTGAGGCCGTTATTAGTGAAAGAACGTGTCATGAGTGGTTTCAACGCTTCAAGAACGGTGATTTTGACGTCGAAGACTGACATAGCGGTGAAAGAAAGAAGGTTTTCGAAGATGCAGAATTGGAGGTATTACTTGATCAAGACTCGTGTCAAAATCAAGAAGAATTGGCACGATCATTGGGAGTGACTCAACAAGCCATTTCAAAATGCCTCAAAGCCATGGGAATGATTCAGAAGCAAGGAAATTGGGTGCCGTACGAGTTGAAGCCGAGAGATGTTGAACGGCGTTTGTTTGCTTGTGAACAGGTGCTTGAAAAGCAAAGACGGAAGGAATTTCTGCATCGCATTGTGACTGGGGACGAAACATGGGTTCATTACGATAACCCCAAGCGCAGAAAATCATGGGGAGGTTCCCGGCTATGCTTCCACGTCGACGGCCAAACCGAATATTCACGGCAAGGTCATGCTCTGTATTTTGTGGGACCAGCTCAGCGTAGTATTATGAGCTGTATTATGAGCTGTTAAAACCGACTGAAACAATCACAGGCGATCGGTATCGAATGCAATTGATGCGTTTGAGCCGAGCATTGAAAGATAAACGGCCGCAATACAACGAGAGACACGATAAAGTGATTTGGCAGCATGACAATGCTCGACACCATGTTGCGAAAGTGGTCAAGACATACTTGGAAACGTTGAAATGGGAAGTCCTACCCTACCCGCCGTATTCTCCAGACGTTGCTCCCTCTGACTATCACTTGTTTCGATCAATGGCACACAGCCTGGCTGACCAGCACTTCCTGTCTTACGAAGAAGTAAAAAATTGGATCGATTCGTGGATTGCCTCAAAAGATGACCAGTTTTTTCGATGCGGGATTCGTACCCTGCCGGAAAGATGGGAGAAAGTAGTGGCCAGCGATGGATAATACTTTGAATCATAAATGTATAACCAGTTTTTTACTGGTACAGTATAAAACCTCGAATTTCAGAAAAAAAACGGCGGACGCAAAGTTGTACACCTAATATTTTTGTCTATAGAACAACATACTAAAAGTTCATTTAAATCGGAGGGGGACCACTCGTTGTGTTCCCTTGTTAGTTATACAATATTGAACAAGAGAAAAAATTTTAGTGAAGAAAATATTTGCAGGGTGCACGATTTTTCTTTTTTACAATAAAAAAACATAAGAAACGAAAACTAACAAAAATTCAAGCGATTTATGAATTTTCTTTATTGAATATTTTATTTTTTCTTGTCATAAAGTAACAGTACGTGAGAATCCTTTCAATTAAAAAACGTGGCAAAAATGCAAATGTTAAATTAGATATGCGACCTCAGGATAAGAATATCATAGAGTGACAAAAACTTGTCCAAGTTAATAACGTGAATCAGAGCAAAGGGTTTTCCGAAAGTAAGTGGAGAGATACTTTCAAAGCGATCACATAAAAAAATGGTGTAATTCGTCAAAGCTCTAAAATGTGTTGGATATAACTAAAAAGTTTTTATCGACTCTCACTTTGTGAACTTTTCGAGAAAATCTGTTCATGTAAAAGGAAGGAAACGGGGAAACCAATCGGTAAAATTGTCAAAATTTACTAGTCGACGTAGCCAGAAATTTTCACTGATTCTGCCTTTGGGGAGGGGGGGGGATTTTTTAAATATTACTGGTGTATAAATAGTGCGTAGTGAGTAAGTTAAGGGCTACTTCTATGTCGATACTCTGATAAGAGCTGTTTTGCACTAGAAATTTGAAAACAACGAAGTTTCGTGAACAGTAAAAATGGCGCTTCGCGAATTACTTACAAAATTCGTCACCATCGCTTGCAACAGAAAGTTAGTTTCAATTAATTATCTGTCAAAGTTGACAGATAATGACTAAACAAACCATTCGATTTTCGGGAATTTCGCGAGGAGGTGTTCTAGTACATTACTTTGTATTATGTACAAGCTAGGACATTGTGGCGGTGATGTGAGATTGAGGAATATCATCTCAGGACATTTGGAAATGCGTGACTTCTATGATCATGAAGAAGATGATGTCGGAGGCTACATAGCCAACTTCAAGCAACACAGTGCAGTAAGAGGTAAGCAGTAATATAATTTTTTAAAAATCAAATATAAAATTTCGCTAAAAGTTTATTTCATTAAATTCTAATATTTATTTTATAGAACCAAACTGTATTGTAGGACGTGCTAGTCCACATCGTCGGGGACGTTCGGTAGGTCGTTTCAGTTTGAGACAACGACGACCAGCTGCAAAAGCGCTCAATAAAGTCATACCAGCACGTAAGTTAGAAAATAATAAAAATTAATTAGAAATGAAATTAAAAATTGATTTATGTATTTCACCTATTAAAATATCAAATTTTCTAAGAAGAGCACGAATCGAGACCGTACGGGATATTCCACGAAATAAGCGGAACATACCCGTGATCATATTATCATCCGGTAAGTCGAATTTTTAAAACATATCTCCATATAAAATCAGTTTTCGTATGATTAGAAATATAATATTAATGAAAATATATAATTTTTGTTTTAGATAATGATTCGCAGGAAATCACAGCTTTTCGTGTTCCTAGTCTAGCTGAAGAATACCCTGATATTTCGCCACGAGGTAAGTTTTAAATAGTTGACAAAAAATCCCATAGCAAGTTTATACAAACAATAATGAAATGTTACTTTACAATGCGTGAAAATGAAAAAGAAGAAGAGACTGTAGAAGAACAGGATGAGGAAGAAGTTGCAGACGAAGAGAGAGGAGAATAACAGTGATATCTCCGAAAACAGAGATATCTCTGAGGTAGAGGAAGAAGAGAAAGAAGAGGAAGAAGGAAGAACAGACTCAAGAAGCTTTTGAGCGGGGAGAAGTCACAGCTGAGAGAGAGCAGGAGGAAGATGCTAGATACTACCCCATTGATGTTGAAGGTAATAATATTCTACTAAACCTTTTAATTAATTTTTACCGTAATGTATTTTCATGTATGAACTTTTTATTAGATATTTCATACACGCCGGTATCGAGTGGATCGAATCGTTAGAAATAATATTCGAAAACCAAAGAATTTTGCGTAACTGAATAAAGCAACTAAAGGTGAGTTGCCTTAGTATGCTAAATATAGTCATTATATCGGGGATGCAATTGTTACGTCCAACCCTAATTATTGGCGAGAGTGAGAGAGAGACAGGAGGAAGATGGAGAGGGTATGGAAGGACGCTTGACTCAAACTCACAGGTATACGCACGGAAGCGCACAGCTGTGAGTCGTTAGCACCCTTTTAAGTCCCAGAACGTGGGTCAACGTCCTGAAGGGACGCTATGACACCTGTTCCGATGGACAGTGCGAACGTTGGTCCTACTTTTTAGGTCAAGGAACTTAATCCTTTTGACTTGGGACTGGACCTCGTGCAATCTTAGGCGTTACGGGGGTACGGGATATTCGTGTGAGGCGATTTAAGAATTAAATGCGACTATATAAGAAAAACTAAAACTTACTTTTATTCACAAAAAAAATATATATATAAAAAAAATGAACTAAAGCTAACTTACATGATTAATGTGTTGTTTTATGTATAGTACAATAATTGTTTGGTAGTGAAGTCGTGAGCGCATGTATGTGGGTTGTTCTTTGTTGTTATTACAATTTTTGTGCGTGTGTGTGTGTGTGTGTGTGTGTGTGTGCGTGTGTGTGTGTGTGTATGTGTAAGAGAGGAAGAGGTGATTATTAGATATTGGTTGCGAGGAAGGAAGTCCATGGACAGACTAGGACTAGGTATCTCAGCTGGACGAGGAAAGGAGAGGAATTTCCAGGGACGTAGACGGTGATTAGTATGTCCCCTTCGTTGGAGGTGGATGAGAACGATTGGACGATCCGATTCCAATCGGTAGATTGAGGATCGGGGTGGACAGGAGGGGGAGTTGGGAGTTGATTAAAAGAGAAAAGGGGAGTTAGGAGCGGGTCAAAAAGGAAAGGAGAGAGAAGGAATCGTTCCTGGAAGGGCGGAGGAGAGTAGTTGAGGATCTCTAGAACCCCAGGATCGAGGATTGGAGGGATTGTTAGGTCAAATGGTTCTGTAGGTGTTGGTGTGGGCGAGTATGATACGAGTGTATAGTCAATCGAGAGATAGTGAAGGATATTAAAGGAGGTACCCTTTCGCGTGACCGCGGCGTTATTATCACGGTAGGGCGGCTGCAGATCGGTTCTACCGGTGTCAAGTCGTCAGGTACCGGACGGTTCCGCGAACTCCGCCGGAGATAGGGAGTTCGTCCCCGTTTACTTTTGTACGAGTGAGACCGCACTATAATTAAGTAAATAGTTAAAATATTTATC
>NW_017299751.1:72388-91616 GCF_001594075.2 Trachymyrmex cornetzi
TCTGACGCTCTGCGCTTCCGCGGGGCCTCTATTTATACCCCGAAAAAAGGGTGTAGTGCCCTTTGTCTAGGATGCAATAGTTAGTTGCAATGTCGCGCGAGAATTACAATTTTTAAAATGTCCTATCGTTGTTAATCTAAAGTACACTGTTAAAAGAGGTTTAGAGAACAAAAGGAATGATTTATGTTTTCTCTAAAAGGGGCAAGATTGCTTTAAGCGAGTGATGAATTCCGTCATCCTCGCGGAAAATATGGCTAAGTAAACAGCTGTGAGGCGTTATCTCATGTTTTTATGATTTTTGTGGCGACGCGGCGTCTGTTTTTCTGAAGGTGGAATTGTTGCTCAACAATTCGGACAACAGCTTGAATTTTTATCATCGCGTGACTTAGGTCCATTTATGATATTTTTCGTAATCTTGTCCCTTTTAGGCCTGCGTTAGTGTTGTTATTTTTCCGGGTTGATTGACGTTTACGAGTTTTTCGCGGAGCCTGTGTGGTCTGTTTTTCAATTTTTATAAGGGGACCCCTGCTCGCGTCTCGCAGACGCCAATCGTAATCGCGGCGGAGCCGATTCTCTCGAAAGAAAAGAATTTGCGTCTGCAGGACGTAACACAATAAAAGGTCTGTTCGCGATGTTTTCAATTTTCACACTCTCAATATCTTCACTTTTTCTCTCTTCATTATCCGGTTATACATTTAAAAAAATAAATAAAATTTTATAACGTCGTTGTTGTTATAAAATTTTGAAATTCCAAGCATCGCAATCAGACCTAATATTTTAACATAATTTATTCTATTTACATCGAAATATATATAACAAAATTTTCTTAATCTTTCAGTATAAACTGATGGTGGTGGTGATGGTAGCGGCAGTGCTAACGTTGTTCCGGCAAACAAGAGGAAGGAAAACCCTGTAAACAACGTGAAGCAGCATCAGCAGCAGCGACATCATTGACAGCAACCTCATTAACGCCAGCAACATCAACATCAACAACAGTAGCATCAGCAACAACAACAGCGACAACACGAGGATGGCGATAATTTTAATTTCATAGACTTACGGACGGAAAACTCGCGACGTTTTAGAAATTTCGGCATGCTCGGGAGAGAGGCTAGTTTCGCGATACGTCCAATACCCGAAGGTGAGGATACCGTTCGCTGGCTAGAAAACGCGTTCCGCGAAATCTACGCGTATACGGAACGTTTCGGAAATTTCATGCGAACCAGACGATTATGTGGGCTTATCGTTCGATTCGCCGTATCTAACGCATGGTCCGGCAGGACTATCGTTTCGTCCGGTGCGGGACTTAACTTCCGAAGACATATGAGGACTCGTGAGTTCAGTAGCTCAAAATGCCGGAGGGCTCGATATCGCGGAAAATTTCGATGTACACGTTTTTAACGTTGCGGCACCTGGGGGACGTGGTAGTGGAGCGAATCGACTAACACGCGAAGACGTAGCAAAACGCTTGATTTTGAAATTAAATAATTCTGACACTTTGTGTTCTCCACGTTCCCTCGTATTGGCACGAGCACATTGTGAACAAGGAAATTTGCTTATGGGTGAACTCCATGTAAAATGGAATTGGATAAGACGACAGAGCTCCTCGTTACAATCAGAATTAGCGAGAAAACTGACGAGAAATGCTGGCGTCACAGTTTCCAAGCAGGGATGTGGTATGCGTGAAATCAAGCGTTTTCAACGTTACCTCGCTGCCGAAAATATAGCAATAATTGTGTTCAATTTTAGTACTTTCGGACGCGGTGAGAATCCGTTATATGACGGTTGCGCGTTACTTGCCTCTCTAGGACGCGAATCGAGTATTAAACTGTATATAATGTATTATGAACGCAAGCGTGATTTCAACCGGATATTAAACGTAAAAGCCGCTGCTGGTTCTCGCGGGGGATATTGCGTCGCGTGCAACATGGGTTATCGTAAAGATAGAGGTCACTATTACACTAAAAAAATGCCCACGTTGCCACGCGATTCCGTCGTGTGAATCCCCCGACGCGCAGCTAATGAGGTGCGAATCGTGCAATCGTGCGTTTTTCGGTACCACGTGTTTCGAATGTCATCGCGCGGAAAGATCTTACAACGATCAATCCCCCGCAAGCGTTTGCGAATCGGTTAAAATTTGTAACGATTGCGGGCGATTCGTAAAGTTAAATTCAAAACAGGAATACAGAATATCCTATTGTAGAACATGTTAATCGCTTCAGCCTTCGAATCATTCCTGCTTCATGCGATTTCTTCGATGTAAAGTCATTACTGAGAACCCGGGTGAGGGTACGAGTAGTGCGTCGATACAGGAAGACGTGACACATGCAAGTGAGAATGAGCCCGAAGTCAAAGCTAACAAATTTAAAAGAGACCGCGTCGCATTCGTGTTCTACGATTTTGAAATGCGACAGGACAAGGCTTATGAAGGTATCGAGAACGTAAAAATTCACGTTCCAATTCTCTGCGTCGCGCATCAGATTTGCGAAACTTGCGCGGAGATAGACGATATGTTGGTGCAGAGTACACGAGTTTATATTTCGAGATAACCCCGTGAAACAGTTTGTCGAACTCGTAATGTGAACTACAAAATGTTTTAAAAAGATTATTTGTATCGCTCATAATGCGAGAGCGTTCGTCGTTCAATTCATTTTAAAGTATTTAGTAGAAGAATCCGAAATTACGGAAGAACCGCGGGTAATTTTGAACGGGACGAAGATTATCGTAAATACGGTCGGGAATACGAAATTTATAGTGTTAATTATTTACCGATGCGTTTGGCCGATAGCCAAAGCTTTACCCAAAGCTTTCGGGCTGAAGGATACATCGGACAAAGACAACTTTCCTCACCTGTTCAATACGAGGGAGAATCAATCGTATATCGGCCTGATCGGCCTAACGCGCGATATTATTCTCCCGATCAAATGAAACCCGAAGAACGAATGCGATTTACAAAATGGCACGAGGAGATGATACGCGCAAATTTTATTTTTAATTTTTAACATGAAATAGTGAAATATTGCCATAACGACGTAGAAATTCTCCGACGCGCATGCATGGCGTTTAGAAAATTTTTTTTGGAACGCGGTAATGTGTGCCCGTTCGAGGAATGTACAACTATCGCTTCCTCATGCATGAAAATTTTTCGCAAAAACTTTTTGCGCACGAAAAAAATAGGAATCATTCCTCCGGGCGGATAGAGAAATGCGGATAAACAATCGCGAAAAGTCTTAAAGTGGTTAGTGTGGAAGGAGCGTGAGTTCGGCCATCCCATAATTCACGCGGGACGAGGGCACGAGTACGAGATTGATGGCAGGTGCGTTGACGGATACTACGAGTCGGAATCGGCAGACGGAATACAGCGTTACTTCAATTCCACGGATGTTTCTGGCATGGTTGTCCGACGTGCTTCCAGGTGGATCACGACAGAACGCTTTCGTCCACGAATCGTGGAGATACGATCGACGCGCGTTACAAACTAACTCTCGCATCGACATATCGTCTACGAAAACGGGGATACCACGTGATAGAGAAATGGGAGTGTAACTTTGACCGGAAAATGCGTGAAAATCTTGAGATACGTGATTTTCTCAAGAATCACAGGCTAGTAAAATCTGATCCTCTCGACACGCGCGATGCGTTTTTCGGCGGTCGTACGGGAAACATCGCTACCCGATATGAAATTACGGGTACAGAGAAAATACGTTATGTGGACGTATGCTCTATGTATCCATATGTATTGAAAACGGGTGCTTTCCCATACGGTCACCCCGATATTTATGTCAGTGAGGACTGTAACGAGTTAATTGGTGAAGCGCCAAATTTTAATTTTGACTCGGTCGAAGGTCTTGTACGCTGCAAGGTACTCCCGCCGCGTAATCTCTTTCATCCAGTACTCCCGTATCGAGTAAGAAGCTGCTTTTCGCACTGTGTCGAAGTTGCTGTGAAACTTTCTCGCAGGAAACGTGCACTCACGATCGTCCCGACAAGCGTGAATTCGAAGGTACTTGGGTATCCTGCGAATTACGCAAAGCCATCGAGAAGGGCTATCTCGTGACGAGCGTTAGTGAAATTTGGCAGTATAAAGTCACACGATACGATCCCAATACTCGGCAGGGAGGTTTGTTTGCCGAATATATAAATACATTTCTACAATTAAAGCAGGAAGCTAATGGATGACCGAGCGAATGCGGGGATAACGATGACGATGCTAAGGAACGTTACCTGAGGGAATACGAAAAAACCGAGGGTATCGTTCTCAATAGAAATAATATTACTCGAAATCCCGGTTCGGTCGCTAAGCTTTGTCTAAATTTATTTTGGGGAAAATTCAGCCAGCAAACCAATCTGCCTAATACCAAGATCGTAAAGTCCTACCAACGACTAATGACTTTACTCACGATTCCGGAGCATGAGATAACTGATATATTGGTGGTTGCATTGAAACCCGCTGTTCGACCATAAGTGTATCTAGGTGTTTCATACTTTAGTACGGACAGATGTCGCTTATGTGAACCTTGAAAGGTGACCCCTTGCTACTAACTTTAAGCGAAAAACCGCCATATTTAATTGAGACAAGTGCCTCGAATAAGCAAGTTAAAAATGGATCGTGATAAATTGTTTTTTTGATGTGTGCTTCTACACTACTTCGATTTAAAAAAAAGTGCAGCTGAAGCTCACCGATTGCTTACACAGACTTATGGTGAGTCTACACCATCCGAAACTGTGTGTAGAGATTGGTTTCGACGATTTAAAAGTGGCGATTGCGACCCTTATGACAAGCAACGATCGGGTCAGTCGAAAAAATTTGAAGATACCGAATTGCAAAGTTTGCTGGATGAAAATTCTTTCCAAACACTTAAAGAATTGGCCAAACAGTTGAATGTTGACAAGTCAACAGTATCCCGACGTTTGCATGCCATGGGGAAGATTAAAAAAAAAGGAAAATGGCTGCCACACGAGCTGAGCGAGAACGCCATTGCAAATCGATTAAAGGTTACCATTTCTTTGCTTGCGAGGCACAGAAAAAAAAGTTTCTTGTGGCGTATTGTAACTGGGGATGAAAAATGGATTTATTTTCACAACCCTAAACGCAATAAATCTTGGGTTGATCCTGGCCAATCATCAACATCCACGCCAAAACGGAATATCTATGGTCACAAGATCATGCCGTGTATCTGGTGGGATATGAAGGGGGTAGTGCTTTATGAGCTCTTGAAACTCAATGAAACGATCACCGCCGAACGTTATAAACAGCAACTCGAGCGTTTGAACGATAATTTAATGGAAAAAAGGCCGTCAATAGCATCAAATCATCCTCAATCGGCCTCATGTTGCATTGGCAGTGAAAAAAACTGATGGAGCTGGAATGGGAAGTCCTACCTCACCTAGCGTATTCTCCAGACTTTACCCCAAGTGATTATCACTTGTTCCGGTCGATGCAACATGACTTAGAAAATACACACTTCCGTAATCACGAAGAAGTCCAAAAGTGGATGGATGAGTGGATAGCGTCAAAAGGCATGGCATTCTTTCGACGTGGGATTTAGCTTTTGCCAGAGTGGGAGAAAGTATTAGAACCCGAGGGAAAATATTTCGATTAAGATATCTTAACAAGGTTTTCCAATATAAATGCTTAAAGAATGAAAAAAAACAGCGGATTTCAATGCAACCACCTAATATTACCCGTCAATAACGAAGTAATATATGTTTCGTGGCGGCTATGTGAAGAGGCGTCTTCTTCGATGACGAACGTCGTAATCGTGGCAAATACGACGGCGTTAGCGAGATTAAAATTATACGATTATTTAGAAAAATTAAATAAGCGCGTTTTGTATTATGACTCATGTACTTACCTAAGTACCGGTGAGCCGGATGAGTACGAACCGCGTACAGGTAATTTTCTGGGCGACATGACGGATGAACTCGAAAGCTACGGTCACGATAATTATATCGTGTCGTTTGTTTCGGATGGCCCAAAATTTTACGCGTATATATATATATATATATATATATTGTTCGTATGCTAGAAGGATGCACGGCATGAGGTTTTTAAAATAAAGGGAATAACACTTAATTTTAAGAATTTGATTATTCTAAATTTTAATAGTATTAAGAAATTAATTGAAGAAAATGAGAGAAAAAGGCGAGAAGCAGAAGAACAAACGGGAGGAGCAGTTAATTCGCGTTTCACGGCAATTCGGCGTACTGCGTTTCATGAAATTATAACACGAAACGAGACAAAATCATGTGCGCCGGTATTAGTAAAACGTAAATTTATTAATAACACAGCCACACAAAAAAAATTTTGGTTCTGATACCCCTGGGGGTCTGACTATGTGTACCTTATGTTTTTGGAGTCTCTGAATCCGAATCCGAGGTCCATTTAACCCCATCAGATCAGGATTTTTTCTAACCTAAAAAAACCAGTCGGATTACAATTTTTTTAAAACATTGATGGATTTACATGAAATTTGTTACTTGTTTTTGAGGTCGCTGATTACGAATTTGATGCTAGATTTTAAAAATGCAAAGTGGCGTATCCAATATGGCGGACACATTTAACAAAAATTCATATTTTTTTGAAACTTGGTATCTAAGGGTCTTCGGGGTCGCTGATTACGAATTTAGAGTCAGAATTTCCAAATTACAAGTAGCGGATCCAAGCTGTGAAACCCTAGAACCCTTATAAAGTTACTTTACCCAATCATCAACTTCACACTAAATGACTTTATCTTTACATTCATTTAACTAAGGTCAGTTTTTTAAATCATTGTACCGTCGGCATTGGCATTACCCGATGTACACCGCGGGGAGGTTGCGAAAGAACAGGGTGAACGTTTCCACCAAGACATTAAACTTGTTGAAACTCGCTATCAGGGACGGTGGGACGTTAATATGTTGGCAGATTTTTGCCAACCTCAAAAACAAGTAACAAATTTCATGTAAATCCATCAATGTTTTAAAAAAATTGTAATCCGACTGGTTTTTTTAGGTTAGAAAAAAATCCTGATCTGATGGGGTTAAATGGACCTCGGATTCGGATTCAGAGACCCCAAAAACATAAGGTACACATAGTCAGACCCCCAGGTCAGAACCAAAATTTTGTTTTGTGTGGTTGTGTAATCGTTATTCTTTTCTCCATACGGTTTCGTAGATGAATAACCTTTCTCTCGCTCGAATTTTCTCTCTCGTTTTAAGTTAGCAACGTTGTTGAGTTTTCCATCCATTAGTAAAATTAGGTAAAAATGTAAAATTATAATATAAAATTTGTAAAATAAAATATGAATATTGTTTTTGTAAATATTTTATTATTTTATAAATATTTTTAGTGTTAGAATTGTTATTCAACTTTATAATGTAAAATATAAATATTTTTTTACTATATAAAATTCTATTGTATTTGAAGCGTTCGAAAAATGATTAAATAAAAAACAACTTTAAAAGTTCCTTTCCCCTTTTTTATAAGAAATAAGTAATAAACATAAAAATAAAATATTTTATATTTAAAACACAAGAAAAATTTTTTACCTTCTTCCTTCGTCCATTACAAGCTTTTTTACCACGGCATCGCATGTAAGTTCGTAGCGGCGATGCCCCATCCTCTCATATATCCGAAAGAATTGTAAGCTGACTTCGTCGCGGATAAGCTTATACCGTCGCACCGTGGTGCAAACCAATTTAGAAGGCAGCTCGGAGCTCTCCGCCTAGCCTACGCGGGGGTACGCTGACGCGAGCGTGTGTCCGCCGCGTGGGACCCTCGTTGCATTGATTAGCTTATCTCCCTGCTTAAATTTGTCCTTTGCACATTCTTGAAAATATTGTTAAGCGCAATTTTTTACCCTTTCTTTTTTTGCTTTTGAAGTCTTGCATGGTAATCGCGCGTTTATTTACAAAATGGATGTGCGCTGGAAACACCCCTGGATATCGATCGTATGCGGTCCTACTGGTTGCGGAAAGACGATTTTCGTAAAGACGTTCCTCCAATATTTATCTCTCATGTCCGACGTGCGTTTCGAGAGTTTTATTTTATTACGCGGACGGCAAGAAGCTTATCGACAATTACAATACGACGATCGTGAAAAAGAAATCGAAGAACAGAGTTGGCGACGCAGTAACGTTAAAGCGATGAAGAAGAAGAACGTAATTGAATTTTGCGAGGGATTACCTCGTTCGGAGGATTACTCGAACGATTCGCTTTCCCCGAAATTAGTGATAATCGACGAACTTATGAGAGAATCGTCGTCGAGCGACGCGATCGTGGATCATCAAAGGCAGTCATCACAAAAATCTCAGTATTATTCTTATCTCGCAGAATCTCTTCCATCAGGGACGTGGTCAGCGCGATATGTCGCTCAACGCGAATTACATCGTCGTATTCAAAAATCCACGTGATTGCGCTCAAATTCGTCATTTAACGCGTCAAGTCTATCCCGACGATCCGAAATTTTTAGAAGATGCATACTATGACGCTGCATCGAGGTCTCACGGCTATTTGTTGCTCGATCTGAAACAATCAACCCCGAATGAATATCGATTTCGAACATGTATTTTTTCTGAGGACACGACTCATTACGTCTACGTGGCACGTAGATCATTTTCCAGGGGATTCATATAAAAGGCGAGTACGGGTAATCATACGTGTCAGTCGTAGATTTTTCTCGCGATGAAGGTGGATGACAAGAAATCGCACAGTGCGACAAAAACCGCCACACGAATCGATCGGTAAGAGAAACGCCTGTCTCCTCGCGGTGCTTTATTATTTGAACAAAAATCAACGCACAACCTTCTTACGCGGCGCTGACGAAAAATTAATTTTTTCGTTGTATATCTGTGAATATGCTTTTAATACACTCAAAGGGAACGTCTCGCTCGAACGTTGTGAAAAAAATTGGTTAACCAAATACAAAAACCTCTGGGTCACAACGTTGCAAAACGTGATAATTGGAAGGATAAAAGAAAGCTGTTGGTGCAGCGAGGCGGATTACCTTATATTATCAGGCCTATAATATCGACCTTATTATCACTAATTAACGAAGGAACGAAATAGTGGGGACAAAACGCTATGGAGAGGGCCAAAAAAATGGTTTTAATTTCGACGGAAAATCTCGAGAGAATGCAACATCAGTTACATCAGAATCCAACATCATTCGCTGACGGAGAGTCAAAGGAAATCAGAAATAGTGGGGACAAAACGCTATGGAGAGGGCCAAAAAAATGGTTTTAATTTCGACGGAAAATCTCGAGAGAATGCAACATCAGTTACATCAGAATCCAACATCATTCGCTGACGGAGAGTCAAAGGAAATCACAGTACCGCAAAATTCGGATAACACCGCGAGCACTGATAATACAACGCAAACTCCCGGAACTCATCTAATACAACTCGATGCGGAGATGAGTGGTATTCTTAATTCTGATTGGCTACGTGACGAAAGTGAGAGATGGAAAATGTACAGAGAGGCATTACGGCGATACCTACGATTTATCCAAGAAACGCGAAGGCAGAAAGACCCACGCAGCGAAAACGAAAACGCAGAAAACAACGCTACACAAGATATCTCCGCTGACAACGAGACGACAAACGATGACGTTTTTCACGATCTCACGCAAACATCCGATATACCGCCAGCGCATTCCGTCAGTAACACCGGTATTATTACGAAAAATTTCGAAATTTCGAGCGACCATAATCATGCGATGAAAAGCATTGAAGAAATAGTGGAAACGTACCGAAATCTTATCGTAAGCATGCACACTTTGTTAGTGATGAAATATTTGTTTCGAAAAGCTATGCCTGATAGAATTAGTTGGGACGAGCATGGAATCGTGACTATAGATAATGTCGTGAAAAATTCGAATATCACCGACTTGATAAACGACGCGATGCGCGAGAAAAACCGTGAAAGCAGTAGGTAGAAATCAGTTCGCGCAATTACTCTGTGCGTTGAACATACCATCTTCGCTGGTGAGAAATAAAAGATTATTATCCACGCACGGTGTTAGTGTAAACAGCGTAAAACTTCGACCTGGGGCGAGTTTCACGCCTTTTATATCGAAAGCGCGAGTTCCAATTGTATCGATTGTATTGAGAGCGCGAGGAAAAAGAAAAACATAAAAATTACGAACAAAAAAAAGTTCGCTGATTTTTTCTCGTACACGAAAAACCGATACCCTTGCATCTTTACAAACTGAAAAAAATCGGTTACTCGGTTGGAAAAAACTAAGCTAATACGATCTGAAAAATTATACTACGATTCGTCGCATTATGCGGGCTATTCGGCGGCGGATAATTTAACTCGTGCTGTTAAATCAAATTTCTCACGGGGAGAAGTCGTGCGCTGGCTTGAATCGCAAGACGCGTACACGTTGCACCGACCATTGCGTAGAAAATTTTCACGATTGCATTACAATGCAACAAATGATGTGTGAGAGGCAGATTTGATCGAACTCTGAAATCTAAAGTTACAATGACGGTTATTCCTACCTGTTAGTGATTATCGATGTACTAAGAAAATACGTATGGATAGAACCGTTACGTGACAAAACGAGTAACTGCGCGATAAAAGCTTTTCAACATGTACTAGCGAAAAGCGAAGGACGAGTACCCGTATACTTACAAACGGACAAGAGCAAAAAATTTGTCGCGAAATCAATCAGAAATTTCTTAAAGAAAACGACAATCGTTTTCGGGTAACGCGCAATCCAGGCGTCAAAGCCGCCATAGTCGAGCGCTTCAACAGAACACTGAAGGAACGAATGTGGCGTTATTTTACGCATAAAAATACGCGACGCTAAATCGATGTTCTGCAGGACATTGTACGCTCTTATCACACGCGTCACTCGTCCACGAGAATGCATCCTGCGGTAGTAACGAGAAAAAACGCACGTAGTGCTCGTCAAAATATAGCTCGTCGTTGGAAAAATGAAACGTTAAAGAAACGGGCGCGAAAGGTTAACTACCGCGTCGAAGATCTCGTTCGTATCAGTACAGCGAAAGGTGCCTTCGAAAAAGGATACAAGGCTAAGTGGAGCGAGGAGATATTTCAAATTTACCGTGTTTTCGATTGGCGAAACCCTCACGTGTACGAACTGCGAGATTTAGCAGGCGAAGTCATAGACGGTATTTTTTATGAGCAAGAATTAGCTCGAGTTGAGAAAAACTTAGAGTAAGAACAGTTTATCGTCGAACGCGTGATGAGTAGAGAACGAGGAGCTAATAAGCAAGTGCTTGTTAGTTGGCGCGGTTATCCTAGTAAGTTTGATAGTTGGATTCCGGCTTCGAGTTTAATTTCTCTTCGCGATGGAGGAGGAACAGTTTCTTCTGGTACTTCCGAGTAACAGCAGTATGCGTCATTTTCCGGGTAATACAACTTCGTCCTTCATCACGGAATTACCTCACTCTATCGCGTTACACGGACAATGGGAGGTTGCTATAAACTAGATTCAATTTCCCTGTACCTTTTTACACACGTGCGTTATAACGAAAATGTGATCAGATTCGTCGATGTTAAACCGGAGAGGACAAATGGTGCGTTTACGGCGAAAAAAGTTACATTTCCAAATGAAATTTACAGCGATATCCATGAGCTTATTGATGCGATTAATACCGCGTGTAAAGTTGCCGAATCACATTTTTATTTTAAACAGCAAAAAGCGACTGGCGGCAAAGTCTTGATAAGTATTAACTGCGCTGAGAAGTGCAAAACACATCATATAAACTTTTCCAATAATCTTCTTACGAATGCTAGATTTCTCATCAGCAATTTCCACAGATAAGCACCCATTTTAATCCAAGCTAGCGATACGTAAACTTAATTCCAATGAAACAGAAGAGAATACTTTTCTTACTCACGGACTTAAAAAGGAGAAGGGAAAACAACTTACAGACGGTTACTCGAGTAGCAAACCCTATAGTTTGTGGCATGGTATCCCCGATAAAATGTTCGTTTATTGCGACATTTGTGAGCCTTATATAACAGGTGATGTACGTACTCCTCTTCTCAGGATAGTTCCGGTCGAAATACGCAGTCATAATTACGCATGTGGTGCAAATTTGTGAAGCATTTCTCATTTTCAAATTATATCCCATTGCGACGAACGAATTTTAGAACGATCGAAATAGATATGAGGTCATCTTGGAAAAAAAATGTCATTCGAATTCAGAACGCTGACAGTAACGCTGCACTTTAAGCAATAACTTTCTTTCATATACGCGAGCGTGTCAGTATAACGACAGTCTTTAGTTAGAAACTAGCGATGGAGTATGAGGAGTATTTTGATGCGCGGGACATCGGTAGCCGAGATGGAATTCCGCGTGTTTTCGTTGGTTCGTCCTATCAACGCGGACATGGAATCGGAAGCTTTTTCGGTGGACTATTCAGAAAAATACTACCTTACTTAGGTAAAGGTGCACGTGTTATCGGAAAAGAAGCTTTACGTGCGGAAATTAACGTAATAGAAGAAGTCGAAAGTAGTAAGCCGTTGAAGAAAGCGGTCAAAAGTCGGCTCGCGGAATCTAGGGGTAATCTGAAGAGAAAAGCCAAAGAAAAAAATAAGTTCTCTAATAAAGAGGTCGGGATATAAAATATCCGCAGCACTTCAGTTTCCATTCGGAGGTCGGGATAGTCGTATCGCGCTTTGTAAACGACGTCGGGCAGTCTAAAGAAAATCATCGAGAAGTACCATAGGGTAGAAGAAAAGCAAAACAGTGACGAAGAAGAAAAAGAAAATTTGCGCTGCAGGAAGAAAAACCAAAACACCATCCACTACGAAACATCGAGTTGAGAAACGCGGCATATCCGACATATTCTTTTAATTGAGATAGGAATTCGTGACTGGAGAAAAAGCATTTCTTTTCTTCATACCCAAGCGAGTGTATAAAGAACGAACTCTATTTCTTCTCTCTACCACCTACGCAAACCAGCATTGAGAGTTAGCAATGGATTTATTACAAACCCATAACTTCGAGGCGTTATTAAATTATGCTTCACCCGCAAAAACTTCCCATCTAACCTTTTGCTTATGGGACGCGGATATTCCCGGCTACATGGACGACACGTTAGACTCGTCAAATCCAAATATAGCACTCGAGAGATGCGCGAAATACATTCAAGGAAATCGTACGCTAGATCTCGTAGGCCACCTTCACCGTGATGCTTTCAATCAAGGTAAATTTTTAATTAACAGAGTAGAAGTTAGAATGAGATTCGCACACTCGAAAGATTTATTTTGTCTTATGGTGACTAGAACGATGTCAAAAATATGTATTCTTGATGCCAGTTTACTCGTAAGAAGAGCAAAAATAAGTCCGGGTGTGCTAGTCGCACACGCTAAAATGCTAAGTAAGTAAAACTACCGCCAAGTATCCCCTTACGACAATCGAAGTTAAAACATTCACGATACACGCCGACGTCGTGGGGGAATCGATAGACAACACAATACTCGGACAGCTGCCGAAACGAATAATAGTCGACTTTGTCGATAACAAGGCGTTTATATGTACCATATATATATATATATATATTATATATATATATATATAACGGAGAAAATTGAACCCGTTTAATTTCAAAAATTACAGAATAAATTTCTTTTCGCTGTACGCCGATGGCATGCAAATTCCCAGTTGGCCGTTACAGTCAAATTTTTCGAAAGACGAGCCGCTCTACGTTGAAGCTTATCACATATTATTCTCGGGAACCGGCATTCACTTTCTGAACGAGGGTAATTCTATAAGCAGAGACGATTACGCCAACGGCTGCACTCTTTTCGCTTTCGATCTTACTCTGGATCTATCCGCTAATTGCGCGGGACATTGGAATCTCGTGAAATACGGAAGCTTACGATTAGAAGTCAGATTCGAAAAAGCTCTTTCCATGACTATTAATTGTATCATCTATACCGAGTTCGATAACGTTTTAGAAATCGACTCCTCGCGTCAAGTCATTGTCGACTTTTCCGGTTAGCCGTATGACTTTCTCGAGAAAATTATTTTCCCCCACTATACATTTTTTCTCATGTACTTGTACGCAAAATGACGAAAACAGCTCCAGTCTTGTTCATGACACCGACGCTGACATTTCGTGACGTAAAAAGAGTATCGAAAATTCGAATATCATGATGGATATAGTCATCGACATACAAGGTTTTCGCCATGTCGAAGAAAACTTTATTCCGAAAGAAGTCGCGGTTCTTGCGATTAATGCGACGATCACCGGACACTGCATTATGAGGCCGCCTTATTCATTTGGCGATTCACCGGAGAGAGTAAGACGAGAAAACAACTGGCTTACACGAAATTATCACGGAATCGAATGGTTCGACGGAGACGTTAATCTTACAAACTTTACGATATATCTACGAGCCATTACACGACACGTACGCTACATCTATAGCAGAGGACAAGAGAAGGTACGTTATCTGAGTAATCTACTCTGCAGAAACGTACATAATCTGGAAGGAATTTCTTCGGCTTTAAAAAATCTGCCAGATTTCGGAGGTTATGGACAATGTTGCACGCATCACGGATTTCGAACCAACATTGAATCACATCGAGCCTTACGCAACCTTTACAGATTGAAACGTTGGCTACCTATATGAAATAGCGGCAATTCGAGCTACGATAGCCTTCCCTCAGAAAATTGGCGCGAGAACGACGTCGAGAGCGAAAAAACAGACAGCGGACTATTTTCAATTCAATTTAAAATTCAGAAACACGATACATTTCGCAACATCGAAGCGTGGAGGAAAAATATCGAAATAGAAAAGGCTAACCAAAGCGAGGACGAACAAGCGACAGCCGAGGAGAAAAAAGATCTTCCAAAATTCGACTCGACGACTGATAGAGATAAAGCTAACACTAGCGTTTCGCAAACGTCGAGTATTTTTGAGAACTCTACAATGCACGTACCGGCGAAAGAAGTAAATTTTGAATTTACGCAAACATTTCTTCTCTCACGCTCACCTACGCCGAGAAATAAATTCACTGGAAGTTTTAAACGCATTACATCATCTCAGTGTCCGACATGCCGGGATCCATCCTGTCGATCGACTGCCGAGGGTGTGAACGAGGTCGACTGCCATTGTCGCTAACAAAGATCATCACGCTCGACCTGGCCAGCACTAGGTCGCCTTATATATCGACGAATACGGTACAGGAACTTATCACGATAGCTACGGTTTGCCGACCTTGGACTCAAGATTCCTCTTACGACTTCGCCGACACTCCACCACGTATCGCTGAAATATGACGACGCTGCGAGGAATACTTTCTCAAACTTGCGGACAATACTGCTATGTATTTCTATATTTTATATGTAATGGTTATAATCTTAGCTAGTTTCTTAGTCTATTTACCTCTGATTGTAAACGCAATGATCGATTGATCCTACAATTATTTCATAAATTTTTTCTTCGTTGTAAACATAAAAAAATTAATTCTCATGCTATATGCCGTCATGTTCAATCATCTACTCTTTTAAAAAATAAAATATAAAATAAATATTTTATGTAACATCACCTTTTCTTTTTAAAATAAACATTTTTGATCATGTAAATTTCGTCTGCTTCTTACTCCTAACTCCGTTCCCTTTTACTTTAGTCATCCTTTTCTTACATATTTCAGATTTAGATCATGTTCACTAAAAAACAAAATATAGAAAAATTTTTGTTTTGAAATAATATTCAAATCGGCACACCGATTACGGCGGCGCGTGTCAGCGCGAACTTGTTTATTCCTGTTTTACCTCCCTTTTCTCCCTAGTGAAAGATAAAACCCTTTCACTAAGACGTCAACACGTTGGAGACATTGAGCCGCTGCAGAAAAAAATGACCTGCAGGACAAAAGCTGTGTGCTATTCATATTCGCTGATCGTACCTTCCCCCTCGCCCCTCCCATAACGAACAAAGTTCTCGGTCCCATTTTTCCTCAGTTTTCCCATCCACCATTTTGCCATGGTATTCTTCCCTGCCGACACCCCCGCCCTCTCCAATCATCGCGCGGGCAGCTATGGACCGAGCCAATCAGCGTGTGGGCAGCACGATTGCCAGGTCTCCAGATTTCAACTGGAGACTCCAGTTTTCGGGACCAATCTCCAGTTCTCCAGCAGACGGGAAAAATCTCCAGTTTTTCGCTCGCGTGGAGTATTTATTAATTGCATATTTAAATTTCGTGGAAAGTAAAAGAAAGTCTATGATTATGTTCGGAGTTTGTTATTTTACGAATAATAAAAAAGTGTGTAATTCTGTTCGCACTGTATGTAATCTTGTAATAATAATAAAAAAGTCTCTGTGATTGTGTTGACACTTTACGTTGGTCAAATATTAATAACAAAAAGAAAGTTTGCAACAGTAGTCTCAAAACACGAATTAACCCTGCACCTTTTTTTCTCTTTTTTTCAATGAAACAATCGGCCAGCCTCCAGTCGAAATATGAAATCTCCAGCGCACGGACCTTCGGGCCCCAGCTGTACAGTGCTCAGAATCTGACAACCGTAGCTGGGCAGCTATGGACCGAGCCAATCAAAACGCGACATTTAATTACCTCGTTATCCCACCCTCACGTCACCGGCCAATCAGAGCACACCATTTCTCCAGACAGACCCGTCTAGGCCACGCCCACCTGGCGACGGAGGTGGAATGGAGGGGGTTTGTTTTGACGGCCCATAGCTGCCCACTTACTTCTCATAAGGATGTCTTCCGACGTACGTATTCGAGCGGGGTATTCTTTTATTTATTGTCTGGCATGCAGAGACATCTCTGCATGCAAAAGAAGAAATGGAGGAAATCGTTTTTGGACTTTTTAGAAAATTTTAAGTTGTCCCAAGGATGGTTCTTCGCCCATAAGGGTGCCTTCCAATGCATGTATTCGAGCGGGGTGTTTTTTATTTGATGTCTGGCATGCAGAGGTACCTCTGTGTAAAAGCAGAAATGGGACAAATCATTTTGACAAAAATCGCTCCAAGAACGTTCCAAACTTCAATCAGCTTACATTATATATAATATTAAATTCCTATTATATTATATTGCTATACTGATATTATATACAGGGTGTCCCATTTTAAATGACAACCTCAAATTTCTCTTGAATAGTGCATTTTAGAGAAATATGTTTCAAATAAATGTTTTGTGACTTCGAGGGGGACATAAAATGGTATCATTGGTTTGACCTTGGGTGGCGTTGTCAAGGTCAGGGCAAGGTCACTTCGAATTTTTTAAATGGAACCTTCCATTTTTCATTATATATTCTTGTAACTTACCTTGAGAGCTTTTCAAAACACTATAATAAAATATTTTTTCATTAAATACTTTGCGAGTTATAAGGCTTGAAAGTTATAGTACCGTCGGCACTAACATTACCCAAGATGTCCGACCGATGGCTAAAACCTCTTGAATGTTGTTCAGGATCATGGCCTGGATAACATTTATCAAGATCAAGAACATTGGAAGTTGTAATTCTTATTTTCATTTTTACGTACAAATGAATTTTTAGTGCAAAAATGAAAATAAGAAGAACAGCCTCCAATGACTTTGATCTCGAAAAATGTTATCCAGGTCATGATCCTTAACAAAATTCTTGAGGTTTTAGCCGTCGGTCGGACACCTTGGGTAATGCTAATGCCGGCGGTACTGTAACTTGTAAGCCTTATAACTCGAGAAGTACTTAATGAAAATGGATTTAATTATAGTGTTTTGAAAAGCTCTCAAGGTAAGTTACAAGAATATATAATGAAAAATGGAAGGTTCCATTTAAAAAATTCGAAGTGACCTTGCCCTGACCTTGACAACGCCACCCAAGGTCAAACCAATGATACCATTTTATGTCAACCTCGAAGTCACAAAACATTTGTTTGAAATATTTTTCTCTAAAATGCACTATTCAAGAGAAATTTGAAGTTGTTTAAAATGGGACACCGTGTATATTGTTGCGCCCGTACCGACACCGTAGATCGCCACTCGTGAAGTGCTGAAAGTCACGTTGCCCAGCGACACGTGTCTCTGAAATTCAACAAGATCGACAGATTTGGACGTGAGCCGTCGCTGCGCTCGGACGTGTCTCCCAATCCGCTAATCTTGTTTTCAATCGTGTATTCTGAGCTTGACGTGTGCGTGCGTGTGTGCGTGTGTTCATCTCGTAATAAACTCTTCTTGTTTTTCTTTACCAGGTATGTAAATATGAAACCGGAATTTTTTAATAGAAAATACAAGTTTATTGCATGAAAATGATAAAAAATATTTTATTTGAAGTATTGCCCATCGCTAGCTATACATTTTTCCCATCTGTCTGACAATTTGTGGATGCCACGCCAAAAAAATTGTTGCTCTTTTGAGCCAAACCAGTCATCTAGCCATTTTCGTACATCTTCGTAAGAAGTGAAGCGCTGCTGAGCAAGTGCGTGTCCCATCGACATATGTAAATAAGTAGTAATCGGACGGAGCCAAGTCTGGTGAGTAAGCCGCATGCGAAAGTATTTCCCAATCAAACGCCTCAATCGTTTCCTCGACCAGTTTTGCTGTGTGTGATGGTGCATTATCATGAAGCAAAATCACTTTGTGTTGCTTTTTTTGATATTCCAGTCGTTTTTCACGCAAAGCTTGATTCAAATTGATCATTTGTTGTCGGTAGCATTCAGTATTAACGGTTTCGCCAGGTTTTAGCAGCTCATAATAGATCACACCTTTCTGATCCGACCAAACACAGAGCATTGTCTTCCGTCCGTAGCGATTTGGCCTTGCAGTCGATGTCGATGGTTCGCCTGGAGTTACCCATGATCTTTTACGCTTAGGAATCTCAAAATATATCCACTTTTCATCGCCAGTCACAATTCGATGGAGAAATGACTTTCTTTTGTACCTGGCGAGCAGCATTTCGCAAATGGTTTTTCGGTTTTCCTACTGTCTTTCATTAAGTTCATGTGGAACCCATTTTCCCATCTTCTGGATCTTTCCAATGGATTTAAAACGTATGGAGACGGCTTCTCGTGTCACATTCAATTGATCCGCGAGTTGTTGTTGAGTTTGAGCGTCACCCTCATCCAATAATGCTTGCAATTCGCTGTCTTCAAACTTTTTCGGTGGTTTTCCACGTTCTTTGTTTGTCACGTCAAAATTGCCACTTTTGAATTTTTTCCATTCCACTCAAAGCACTGTGATTTACCAAGAGCAGGCTCACCGTAAGCTTCGACAAGCATTCGATGCGATTCTGCATCAGTTTTCTTCAAATGGTAAC
>NW_017299751.1:91758-97748 GCF_001594075.2 Trachymyrmex cornetzi
ATATATATACAGGGTGTCCGAAAAGTGTGGAAACGGTCGAATATCTCGAGAAATACACATCGGATCAGAAATCGGAAAATATACGTATTTAATGTTTTCAAAAAAGCTATCTTTTGACATCTAACAGGACCCCTCACTCCCACCCGCTGTGGGTGAAAGAGAGGGTAAGTTTAAAATTTTAAATGGGAACCCCCATTTTTTATTGCAGATTTCGCTTCTTCAGAAAAAGTGACATAAATTTTACCTATTACAAACATTTTTTTGATGACAGATGGCACTGTAATCAGCGAAATTAAAAAATGAGTCTAAAACGTTTAAAATATCTCAAGAAATACTCAAAGGATAAAAAAAATAAAAATGTACGTATTCAATGTAGAGGTGTTATTAATGATAAAATTGTCGATAATTATCGATATACTTTATGATGTATCGATAACATGTATTATCGATAATATCTGTTAGATATCGATAAGTAAATATAAATCCTGATGAAAATATTGAACTGCTCGACAATTCTTATTTTTATTTATTAGACAATTATGATAGTTTCGACCGATGAAAATCGTATATACCCGAGTTACCGTATATGTTTATAAACATATGAGTATAATAGCTCCGGCAGACTGGCACACCAGCGCCATCAAAATATTGTATATAAACCGAGAGAAACAGAACAAGATATCAGTTGCTTTGTAATCGTTATATATATCATTTACTTATACTTTCTTCGAATCGAAATGTCACGTAGAACACGAGCAAAGAGGAGCATAATGTGGTCGTACTTTACCGAATGTAACGGTGATTTAAATACGACAAGTGCCAAATGTAATATTTGCGATTCTGCCGTACTTCATTCGAATAATACTACAAATTTATGGTCTCATATAAAAATTCACCATCAAGATATCTTAGAATATTCTTCGGAATCATCAGATACAGAATGTTGCGTAAAAACAAATAGAAGCAAACGAATTAAAATGAATGCACCTGTTTGTGTTTTACCTCAATCAACTGTACCGTCTACATCGAATGTTGAAGAATCTGTTTCAGTTACATCTTCAAAGACATCCAAATGTGACACAGAAGCAAAAAGTTATAAAAACTTAAAATCACTTAAAATATCCTGCTGATTCAAAGCGTGCTAAAGAAATTACTGAATCACTAATACAAATGTTAGTGGAGGATGTTCGTCCATTCTCAATGGTACAAGATACCGGATTTATTAAATTTGTGAATTCATTAAATAAAAGATATAAGTTACCAAATAGAAAGATTTTAAGCACTACATTATTGCCTGCACTGTACCAAGCAAAATGTGCACAAATTAAAAAATCTTTATCAAAAGTTAATTGTATTCACCTTACAGTAGATTTATACTGATACTCATCGACAAATATTATATTTTGGAACTACTGCACATTACATTATAGATGGACAATTTTGTGATAGCGTTTTACAAACTTCTTATTTTCCAGAACGTCATACTGCTCAAAATTTACGAGATAGTACAGTTGAAATGGCAGAAACTTGGGATATATCAAGGAAAATAAAAGTTATTGTAAGTGATAATGGTAGCAATATTGTTAGCGCAATAAATATGTCACCATGGCATCAAATTTTTTGTTTTGCTCATACTTTAAATCTCGTTGCTCAGAGTGCATTGAAGAATATTGATTCAATTGTTAATGTTCTTCAAAAGTGCCGAAATATTGTTATTGTATTTAAAAATAGTAACACTACAGCAGAGTTATTACGAAAAGAGCAAATTCGTCAAGGAATAGTTACTCCTCTTAGTTTGAAAAGAGACGTACCAACACGATGGAATTCCACGTACCTCATGTTAAGTCGTATAATTGAATTGCGAAATATCTTGCCTGCGGTTCTCACAGCACGAAAAGATGTATCTCTGATTGCGTATGAAGAATGGGAAATGATTGTTGGTATAGTAAATGTACTAAAACCAGTGTATCAGGCAACTAAAGAAATGTCTGGTGAACATTATGTAACCATATCAAAAGTTATACCTATTCTTGGATGCATTAATTCTGCCTTAAAAGCTTTGAATTTATCGAATGATGTTGAATTACTCCGATCTAATTTGTTATGTGAACTTGATAAAAGATTTGGAAATATTGAAACAAACTCTATTTATGCTATTGCAACATTGTTGGATCCTCGTTTCAAAAACGTTGTGTTTAAATCCAAAGTATGCATTAAAATAGCAAAAACTAAATTATTATGCGAATGTGAGAATCCATATGTTGAAAGTAATAATTCTGAAGAACATACCGAGTTAATAGAATTGAATAATGAAATTTCGAACAGCGATACAGATACTTTATTGGCAACATTTGATCAAACAGTTAAAGAGACAGGCACCGATAATATTTCTTCTTCGGCAAAACGAGAATTACAAAGGTAAAATTATTCATTACTTCGTAATGTTATAGTAAGATATTACATTTATATAATAAATAATTGCTCCTACTCTCCACAACAATATAAAAAACTTGATTGTATATAGGTACTTACATTCCAAAGTAATTCATAGAAAATGTAATCCATTTACATGATGGACGACAGAGGGAATGAGAAATTATCCAAACCTGCAGCAAGTTGCATTACAATATCTATGTATACCAGCTACGTCGGTTCCCAGTGAAAGGGTTTTTTCAGAAGCTGGACAAATTCTTTTAGATAGAAGGACGCGGTTGCAGCCGAAGCATGTGAACATGCTCACTGTTTTGAGTGCTAATAAAGATTAAGAATAATTTGAAAGAAATGTTTAATTGATTTTTAGTTTTTCAAATAATGTTAATCATATGTTCAATTAATTAAAGTTATTTGTATGTTCTACAGATATAAAAATTGTAATTATTTTTCAAATAAAAAATAAATATTGTTCATACAACGTTTAATATAACTATTTTTAGTTTATTATATTACAACTATTCAGATGCGTTTGAGACGTGTGAAATATGTTAACACAAACTCTTTCTAACAGTATATTAAAATTATTTTTCTCAATATTGGTGACAAAATAAGTAAAACTATTAAAAAATACATAAATGCATAAGTTTGAAATTATCGATATTTTAACGGCATTATCGATAAATTGAAATTAATCGATATATTATTGATAACTTATCGATAATCGAAATAACATCTCTAATTCAATGTTGTCAAGAAAGCTATCCATTGACACAAAAATTCTACCCCCCACCTACCATCCGCTGGAGAGTGAAAGGATAGGTAACTTTAAAATTTTTTATGAGAAAACCCCTATGTTTGACTGCAGATTTCGCTTCTGCAGAAAAAGTCGTATTAACCCTTTAACGCCGAGATGTGCTGAATTTCGACATGGATTTCAACCTCCAACAATTAGCAGAAAAGAACGTAGACAAGTATCAGAAGGTCCATTTGTATGTAATAAGGTATCAGAAACGTGTTCCCGATAGTTAAACTTCGAAAACGTATACTGTATACAATTTTCATTTTTCGATTTTGAGTTCACAATGGCGCCTATAAGCTCAAAATTTTTCGAAATTTTACGTACGGCGAGTAAATTTGCAAAAAAATATGCCCGAATTCGATTGAACTTGTTACTCGGGGGTTTTTGGGATCGCTGATTACGAATGTGAAGTCAGAATCCAAAAAGTCAACTTGACGTACCTACAATGGCAGACCAAATTTTCAAAATTTGAAGTAGCGTCCTTTGCTTTTGAATATTTCAAAGTTTCCCGATTCTCACCGCGAGGAGGTGGACGATTTTGAAAATCTTTTTTTTGTTTTTTATTTTTTCTTTTTTAGTTTTTTTCAGAATGTTTTTAATTTCTTTTTTTAAGTTTAATTTTTTTTATTTCCTTTACTCGATTTTTTAAAAATATGTACATACATATGTATGTATGTCAACTACTGAATGAGATGTACTGAATTGATGTCCCTCAGCAACTTGACAATATCCCAATCGTACATAGAAGTTATCATTAACTTTTTGCAGCGTTTCTCGGGTTATTGTATTATAACATTCGATTATTCTTTCTTTTAACTCATCGATGTCTGTCGGCTTTGTTTCGTACACCTTATTCTTCAAAAAACCCCAGTAAAAATTATCCAGAGGAGTTAGATCAGGTGACCTCGGTGGCCACTCAATCGAACCTCTCCTACCAATCCAACGCCCGGGGAAAATGTTGTTCAATAGATTGCGTACAATCAAACCGAAATGACACGGAGCTCCATCCTGTTGAAACCAGACATTGTCAAACGCTACATCAGAGATATTTCGGATTGCCGGTATAATCTCGTTATTCAATAAATTAAAGTACCTCTCAGCTGTGAAATTATCTTCAAGGAAGAAAGGCCCAACAATTTGATTGCACAAAATTCCAGCCCAAACATTAATTTTCAGTGGATGTTGTGTGTGGATATCTCTCATCGAATAGGGATTTTCGTCTGACCAATATCGCATGTTGTGCCTATTAACTTCTCCACTCAACTGAAAAGTAGCTTCATCGGAGAAGCATATCCAAAAAGGAAATGACTCATTTTCGTCACACCGTCTCATCATTTCCTCACAAAATTCTAATCTGCGATCGAAGTCGTCTTTCAAAAGTTCTTGCACATATTTTATCTTATAAGGATGGAACTTATTTGCTTTTAATACTTCATGGACAGACGATTTGCAGATACCAGTTTGTTGCGCAATCTTTCTAACTGAAGTATGGGTGTTCTCAACAACACTTGCATAGACCGCTAAATTGTTGTCTTCGTTTGTAATGTCTCCCTGTTTTTGGTCGATCTTTGACAGAGCCAATATCATGAAACCGAGAAAGAGTTTTACAAACAGTTGATTTGCAAATGGGTAGACGATCTGGATGAGTATCATTAAATAGGCGGGCGACTTGTTGGTATGATCTTTTTTTATCGCCGCATCTTCGCAGAATAAGAATTTCGATTCTTTCTTTTTCTGTCAAAGACATTATACATACATACATACATATACCCAATTACAACGAGAGACAGAATACAGAATTTCAAAAAATGGAAGGAATGTTAGCAAATAATGAAAAAAAAAACAGAAAAAATTTTAAATAATTAGTTAGAAGAAATTAAATTGATAGAAATGTTAAAAAGGTAATTGTCATAAGATAAACGCAGTATGATCGCATTACTCGGTTCACACGCAATACAAATTTTGCTCGTGTCACGTCCTGGGACGCGTGTGTGCGGATGTCCCTCGGACGCGGCGTGGGCTCGTCCGACGACGGCTCGGCGTGATTCTCGCCCCGAGCGGCAAGGGCGGTAATCACGGTTCGCGAGGTTAAGAGAGGGAGATAACGATCACAAAGAAAGAAAAAAAAATACTAGTTCGCAGAGTTAGGGGCGTTATTTTATTTCACTGTCCTCCATATAAAATCGCGGGTCGAAACAAACTGTCCGTTAACTGCCTCGATTTCCAGGACCGTCGGCGTCGGTCTCGCGGGTAGAGGCGGCGGTGGCGGCGGATCCTGGGAGTTCCCAGGGACGGGATGATAAAATCCCGTCGGCTGGACTATGCGCGGGTCCGTGAATTCGCGCGGGTCGATTTTTCCCCGCCAATGATATTCGCGCTGCATCCGTTTGAGTGCTTTGTCGCGGCCGGCGCGATTTCCCTTTGGCATCTACGATCAAGGGCGCGGTGAGTCTTATTGTGCTTCGGGGAGTGTCGGGGGCGATAGCATGAGTAATGGTAGAAATCTTAATTCCTACAGCGACAGGCGGTTTAAAATAGGATGAGCGGTAGGGAGCCCTGAAGGGGGTTCTTGCTCTCCGCTCGGAAGGCTGCCAGGGCTCTGGTTTGAGCGGCTGGAGGCCTGGGTTAGGAGGAGCCTTGGAGGCCCTGAGAGGGGCTTCCTAGAACGGAGTTAGGAGAGAGAGATTTTTAGGTGATGCCTCGGTGGCCCTGAGAGGGGCTTCCTAGGCCTGGTTATAGGTAACTGTCGCCCCGGAGG
>NW_017299751.1:98089-102346 GCF_001594075.2 Trachymyrmex cornetzi
AATGAATTCCGGTAAGCGAGGACCCTGCTTCTAAGAAGGACTCTCGTCTCGACGCTCGGATACCGAACTCTAACACGGCACTTGGTGTCTACAGCCGACTGAAGGCCCAACTCCACTGATCAAAAACTTCAAATGACTAGTTGGTACTAAGCCGAAACTAAGCCGAAAACTAAGTCGAAACTAAGTCGAAAACTAAGTCGAAAACTAAGTCGAAAACTAAGTCGAAAACTAAGTCGAAAACTAAGTGATTTTCCGTTTTTGGTGTGCTCTTTTATATTGTTAGAAGTGGTGGTGCTGAGCGGGAAAGGGGGTTGACCTGTCAACAGTTACCGGAATCGTTTGAATTGTTCTAGAACTTTCGATCTAATAAGATATTATTAGATTTTACTGTTTTAAAGGGCGAAATTGCCGAATCTAAATGTTGACAGGGCCCTCTTAGTCGCTCCGCCCCTGTGCTGCATACTGTGCAGTCGCTGTGCGCGTTTATTCGCGTTACATTCCGCCGAATGATGTTTTCTCGTTTTTATGTATAGAGTTTGAGTATAGAGCGTTTGTGCGTTATTTGTATCGCGAAGATTCTAACGGACTCCCGCAGGTTTTGTTAGAAGTTTTTGGTGCACTTGCGGATGCCATTCAGCTACGTATTCTCGATCATAAGCGCAGTATTAGCCGCTTTCTGAATCGGCGCAGTCAAATTTGCAGTTGCAATTACTGAATTTAAATGAAATAGATTTATTGATTACTTTAGAATACTGCGATAGATCGAGAATAGCAGAGAGCTTCTTAGTTCCCTATGGTTTATTATTCAATATTATGGGGTGCTAATTCATCTAGCTATTAATTTAAACGGATTTTCACGCGATTAATTATGTTAGGTCGCGCAAGCGCAGTACGGTTTAGTAACAGCTGTTTGATCACGCGCTAACCGCGTGATCACGGTTCGCGAGGATTTCGCGGCTGTCGCGACAGTTCGCGTTGCCACGGCAACGCATCTGGCGTCGTTAGAAGTGACGTTCGCCTGCTCGCAATTTTCGGCGGACGTTACACTCGGTATTCCGCCTTATAATGTTCGTTAAATATGTACATCGAGAAAGCCGTAATCAGGGACAGCGAGAATGTTGCATTCTGGCGGCGAGATGTTGTATTAAATAGCCGTGAAACACTTGAAAGTTCAACCACACACGAAGAGAAATTTCTAATGTTTATTCTATGGGTCACCTTCATCGAAACGACACAAGGTTCTTTCGTACGCGAATCGTACGTTTTCGTACTTTTTCAACAGGGACGCATACTTCGTTTCCTCGAGACTCAGAAGATTTTCCGGTGGGCAAGTCGTAACAAAGAGTTCAATGAATGTTCCATACTACATAATACATATGTATTCATTAGAAATATTTTTCTATGCAAAGAACCCTCCGCAAATGTGAAAATATCTTAGATGATGAAAGTCCCAATAATTTTACTGCACAAAATTCCAACCTAAACATTAACTTTCTGTGTTTGAATTTTCATACATATGTATGTATGTTTCCAAGCAAAATTTGTATTGGAAATACATACTTATCTTTTTAATATTGCATATGTGTGTATGTATTTATACCAGTTTAAGTTCTTCTAACTAATTGTTTAATATTTCTTCCGTTTTCTTCTCACTATTTGCTTAAAAATTTCCATCTTTTTTATTCAGTATTCTGTCTGTCGTTGTAATTGGGCATAATGGCTTTGACAGAAAAAGAAAAAAATCAAAATCGAAAAGTTACCCGTTCATCCACCTCCAGGGTGAGAATATGCTCCGTTGAGTATTTCTTGAGATATTTTAAACGTTTTAGACTCATTTTTTAATTTCGCTGATTACAGCGCCATCTGTCATCAAAAAAATGTTAGTATAGGTAAAATTTATGTAATTTTTTCTGAAGAAGCGAAATCCGCAATAAAAAATGGGGGTTCCCATTTAAAATTTTAAACTTACCCTCTCTTTCACCCACAGCGGATGGAGGTGGGGGGTCATGTTAGATGTCAAAAGATAACTTTTTTGAAAACATTGAATACGTATATTTTCAGATTTCTGATCCGATGTGTATTTCTCGAGATAGTCGACCGTTTCCACACTTTTCGGACACCCTGTATATATATATATATATATATACATGTATATAATTAACTAATTAGATTCGATATTAAAATCAATCGACTGCTTTTTATATATATATTGTGACGTGACACTGTGTCCGTCACTGTGCAGACTTGTCGGCGGCGGACGCGCGCTTCCTAGCGGCTCGAAGGGCGAGCGCGCGTACAAGCGCACCTGCGAACGTGCGTTAAAATCGCGTCATCTAGTTTACTCTACCGATTTTCCTCTGTTATATTAGAATTTCTTTTGCGTAATGATAAAGCTTTTCAGAAAGCGTAGACGCATTACTGATCACGCTCGGCAGTTGCGATAGTATGAAATTGTATCATCGTGCCGTCTCACCCGCCACTCAAGAAAGAAAGAACCGCACCGAATGGAAGACAGGATTGGAAGGAAGGCCGAAGAAGCTGAGGGAGAAGGATGCACATCCGGGAGCTCGGATAAGCAGGTTGTATTATTTTATATCATTGTTAGTAGTCCGCTGTCGAGAGAAAAGAACCATACTTTTACCATGCACCCCTTGCAGAGCATCAGAGGAGGCCAGAATTTCCGGCTTCCCCTGAGAGGCCGGAAGGACGTCCGTCGGGGGCATAGGACCCCGACGAGGAGCGAGAAGGGAATCCATCCAGATCTCCCCCGCCAGGCCAGGAGGTGCAGGGGCCGTTAGCAGAGACGCCACCCTTGACAGGGACATCTATTGCACACTCGTAGGAGGGAGGAATCAAGACCGCGCGGGCCTGCACGGTACACGCGAATATCGTGACACGCGGAAGCCAATCAGCGTGACTACCTCCCCCCGAAGGAGAGGGTAAGCAAAGCAGCCTGCGAGAATCCGCCGGGAGCTCCCGGGACTCACTCTTACTGTGGCCGAGCCGAGAAACTGTTCAGGAAGTGCGAGATTGCTGCCGCCAAGTCAGAGTGCGAAGCTACAGACAGATATCGAGGGATTCGCGAGAGGAGATTGAAAGGACGGACAGGACAGCAAGAGTGGGACGAGCGTCATTGCTTGTAAAGGTGCCGACCGGGGTACGTCGCCGGATGGATCGCACGTAAGCAAGCTCGCACCGTAAAGATAGATCGGCGCAATAGCCGCCGTGTAGAGCCGCGGAATCGCGAGCCACGTGTCATCCTCCCGAGCAGAGGAAATAATTAGTGTCGCGTTCCGAGAGTCGGATTAGGAGGAGAATATTAATTACCGAGCGGAAGTAGAGTCGAGTAGTTCGGAGAATATCGAGGGCCGAGTCGCGCTCGTTCCTCTCGCCACAGGAGAGCTACTTCCGATTTCCGAGTAGAATAGAGTCGCGTAGAAACGCGTAGAGTAGTCGCGTTGTCGAGTCTCATCGTGTCGCGTAAAGACACTTATTGTAGTCGCGTTATCGTTGAATATCGCGTCGCGTAAAACGCTCACTGTAATTGCGTTACCGAACATGGGGTACTGTCGCGTCGGAACGCGTATTGTTGCGTTGCCGAGTTAACTTCTGATTGTTGTGTTACCGAGTAGAGTCCGTTTCCGGGATTTGCGTTATCGAGTAGAGTCGTGTCGCATAGAGACGTTTGTTATAATCGCGCCGCACTTTCGCCGTGGCGTCGGCCGCGAGCCGGCGTTGCACGTCCGGAAGACTGGTAGTACAGCGGGTACAGGTTCTTGCCGGTTGTCAAGGGGTGGGCGTTTGACACCGTCGGAAGATACCGCGGGGAAGGTCGGAGTTCATGCTGTAGCATATGACCGGCATTCGGCGTTAGAAATAAGTTAGCGACTCTCTGTGCGAGTATTGAGAGTATCGAGTAGAGCGGAGGAGTGAAGCTTCGGAAGTTGCTTGTAATTACGTCAAGGTTGCCTATAATTAGTCTCACACTATCATATTTCTTCAAATATAATTGTTTTTATTATTACATCCTCGCGTATGTTATTCTTATAGCCTATCTCTCTCGCCCTCCGACAAATTTCCCATACCTCTTGCGACCCACGCCGTCGCGAATTGATTACAGGCAAAAGTAAGAAGATTTCGAAAAGAGTGGCACGCTCTCTCGTGCCTGGCGCCCAACTTAGTAATAAGAATTAAAATCTTGGCCGAAAAACCGCCTGGCTATCGCAAAATTCAGTTACCGAGAGAAAGCAGTGGCGG
>NW_017299751.1:103349-104442 GCF_001594075.2 Trachymyrmex cornetzi
GTGGCACGCTCTCTCGTGCCTGGCGCCCAACTTAGTAATAAGAATTAAAATCTTGGCCGAAAAACCGCCTGGCTATCGCAAAATTCAGTTACCGAGAGAAAGCAGTGGCGGATTTACGTATAGGCCTAGTAGGCCCTGGCCGGGTGGCACCCAGTTGGACACGGCTCAATTGGGCACGAGCCACTCACAGCGCTTGAGTCTACAAAGCTCCTAGGCACCTGGTCGCTGTGATTGGTGGTGTCCAATCGAGCCGTGATCAATCGGGATCACCCCGCCCTGACCTAGGGGAGCCAACCTTTTAGGAGCGCCACGTAGAGTGGGTATGAAGAAAGTGGCGCTAATTAGTTATAAATGGCGGAGCCAATCAGCATTAGGCATAGGCACATGTATTGGCGCTACTCTCTTTATACCCACTCTAGCACCACGGCGTCAATAGTGCCATTCTTCTACACGCGTAGAAGCGCCAATCTTCTAGGGACGTAGGGACGTTAATTATCTAGGGGCATAGGAGCGCTAATCATAAATCACTACTATAAATACAATATACAGGGTGGGCCATTTTAATCGATACACCCAAATATCTCCAAAAGTAAGCGCTATTCAAAAGAATTTAAACATTGCCTCTCACGAGTTTAAACAAAAGTTGTTCAGGACAATGGGGGTCATCTTTCTGCATTATTAGTTTTGACCTTAAGGTCAATTTTTAAGGTTATTTGAAAGTCAAAATAATTTTTTTAAATGAGAACCCCTATTTTCGACACCGGATTTGGAAAGAGCGGGAAATTTTACGTCAGAAATGATCAGAAATGATGAGCACCCCAAAGGAAACAGAACTTACTAGGTCCACGTCGTTGTGGGTAACGCTAAAAGTAAGATTAGCGAGGAAAGTAAGGTTTTTCATAAAAAAATCACTTTGACCTTCTAATAACCTTTAAATTTGACCTCAAGTTCAAGATAGCCAAGGTCGTTGGCCTACAAACCGACTAAAACAATTGTTCGCCCATAAATGTTCTACAGTTTGAAGAAAACAGCTTCTGGACAATTTTTCAACATTTGACCTTCTGAAGGTCACTTTAGCAAGTTATCAAACTAT
>NW_017299751.1:104726-105948 GCF_001594075.2 Trachymyrmex cornetzi
GGGTGTCCCATTTTAAACGATCCAGCCAAATATCTCGAAAACTAAACCCAGTAGACAAAAATGTTTCAGACAAAAGTTGTTTTACTCGAAGGGGGACATAAAATGGTGCCATCAATTTGACCTTGGACAGTCCTCTGAAGGTCACGTGAAGATCACCTTTAATTTTTTAAATGGAACCCCTAATTTCTCATTGCACATTCTTACAGCTCATCTCGTGAGCTTTCCAAAACACTATAATTAAGTTATTTTTCGTTAAGTACTAGTTAAGTTATAAAGCAAGATCGGGACTGATCTGGCTGATTAAAGCAAGATCGAGACTGATCCGGCCAATTAAAGCAAGATCGGGGTTGATCCGGCCGACTAAAGCAAGATCGGGGCTGATCCGGCCGATTAAAGCAAGATCGGGGATGATCCGGCCGACTAAAGCAAGATCGGGGCTGATCCGGTCGATTCATATCAGAATCTAGTTTTCATGTGAAATAATTATGATCTTAATAAGTGTTCGAATATCTGTCCATTATTATCCACACATAATTGAACTCGACGTTCAAAACTGTCAACTGTAAAAAATATCGATAAAAGTATACTTCTTGGAATGCTATGGCAGGCAAGGGTTATACGCTCTATCATATTCTCTTTTATTGTGGGTGTTTTTGAATATACTACGCTTTCCAAGTATCCCCATAAAAAGAAATCTAGACTTGACAAGTCTGAAGATTTAGGACACCATGACACTGGTTCACCGCGTCCTATCCATCTACCTGGGAATGTGAGATCTAAATGGTTTCTAACTCTTCTACTCCAGTGCGCAGGCGCACCATCATGTTGAAAGAACATACGTTGTCTTGTATCCAGATCGATATCGTCAAGCAACACCGGCAATCTTTGTTGTAGAAAGTATAAATAATTATTACCATTAACATTTTCGTCAAAGAAATAATTCAAGATAGCCAAGGTCGTTGGCCTACAAACCGACTAAAACAATTGTTCGCCCATAAATGTTCTACAGTTTGAAGAAAACAGCTTCTGGACAATTTTTCAACATTTGACCTTCTGAAGGTCACTTTAGCAAGTTATCAAACTATGATGTCTGACGTAAAATTTCTCGCTCTTCCGAATCCGATGTCGAAAATAGGGGTTCTCATTTAAAAAAATTATTTTGACCTTCAAATAACCTTAAAAATTGACCTTAAGGTCAAAACCAATAATGCAGAAAGATGAC
>NW_017299751.1:106086-107359 GCF_001594075.2 Trachymyrmex cornetzi
ATTCTCTTTCGATTTGCCTCGTTGACACGCGTGGATTAATAACTATCATTCCCAATACGGCAAGTACTGTTGGATCATCCCTTTCTGGTTCGTTAATATGACGTCTTTGTCGTTTTTGACGTTGACGTTGTTGTTGACGCAATACAAATCTGGAAATCGTACAATGATTTGGATGTCGTCTATGAGGAAATCGATTACGGTAAAATACCGCTGCTTGTCGATAATTATTATGGCATTCTTCAAGTACCGGAACAATATCAATAATTTCGTTCAAAGTATAATCCGGTATTTTGCGTACATTAAGTTACAAGATAAAGTAAGAGCCGATAGATTTATTATCCTGGTTGATATTGGACGATTGATAAAACAAATTTACGCATTTACGCATTCTTTGCTATCAATCATTATGGTTCAATCCCGGTTGGATGGACCGATTAAGATAGAAAATGTTGCGTGAGTATAAAGTTCAGTGCTCGAATCAGTTGCCCTTTTCGGCCAGATTTCTGAGGAGACGCCTACTGTCCCCCCACTACCGCTCCAGACTCTACGCTCGAGCCACCGATCGCGCGCGTACCGCTGAGCCTCAGGAGCGTCCGTGACAAATACATTAGGCCCGTATCTTCCATGAAATTTTTAATTATTTAGCAAAACTTTTTTTGCTAAATAATTATTACATTTACAAATAATAACTTTTATATTTATGAATTTAACGTACAAAAATTTATTATTGAAATATTAAATTGTGTGAAGTAATTAACAATGATAATCATAGCACATACAACCATTTACTTTATTAGGGACCCTATTTCATATAATTCATAAAGAAATAAATAACATCATTTTTTTAAATATTAATATTTATTCCCTAAAGTTTAGATGATATTTATTCTTTTTCGCTGTTATAACTTAACTAGTACTTAACGAAAAGTAACTTAATTATAGTGTTTTGGAAAGCGCACGAGATAAGCTGTAAGAATGTGCAATGAGAAATAAGGGGTTCCATTTAAAAAATTAAAGGTGACCTTCACGTGACCTTCAGAGCACTGTCCAAGGTCAAATCGATGGCACCATTTTATGTCCCCCTTCGAGTCAAACAACTTTTGTCTGAAACATTTTTGTCTACTGGGTTTAGTTTTCGAGATATTTGGCTGGATCATTTAAAATGGCACACCCTGTATATATTGTAATTAGGTTAAAGAAAAACAAAGAAAACGAAACAGAGTACTAAAAGAAAATTCGTAGCATAGCCAGCGAGCGCAGTATCACGGAAATA
>NW_017299751.1:107784-115090 GCF_001594075.2 Trachymyrmex cornetzi
AACGTTCAATAACTCGGTGAAAAAAAATCGTACAACAATCAATAAAAAAAGAAATTGAAGGTAAAGATTTACTCTTTCGACTGCAAACCACATTTTCGTGTTATTTTTACCTCACGCCATAGACCTTTGTAAAGTGTGTACAAAATTATACGATATGTTTTAGATTTGACAAATATCCATTTGTGTCCGTATAGCTCCGTCAAAGATCAGTTAGATTGAAATATCAATTACTGATTTTGAAAGTAGAGATTTCAACCTTTAAAATGCTTTTTTAAAAATCTCATTATGACCATTTTTGACGAAGTTACTGTAACCTGAAGTTAAAAGATCATTATGTGATGTCTTTTTTGATCAGAATTTTCGAAGTGCTCTTGCCATTTTCTGAAAAATAGTGGTTACCGCCGACATTAGCGTAACCCATTGTGTACTACGTGGAGGTTGTCGGTCGGAATTTGCACATCGTGCGTGTGTGTATGTGTGTGTGTGCGCGCGCGCGCACGTGTGTGTGTAAGGTGATGAGATGAGCATTTACGTGTATGAGGGTGTATTTAATATTGTGTGTTTCCTCCTCTCTGATTGATGACCGCTTGCAATCGTTGTCGCATGTTTACACATCTCTGGATGAAGGCTACTGGAATTTCGTTCCAAATCTGCCTAAGCGCTTCTCGCAGCTCATACAAATTTCGTGGCTGTTCTTCGCGTCTTAATCGTCGTTCCATCTCGTCCCAAATGTGTTCAATCGGATTCAAATCCGGGCTATTAGCAGGATGATGGAGCAATGTGATGCCATGTCGCTCAAAAAACCGCTGCGTTACATTTGCCGTATGGGGCCGAGCATTGTCCTGCATGAATATAAAATTTCGACGTAACAGATGCTGCAGAGGCAAAACTTGAGGCCGGAGAACATTATTCACGTAGCGAATAGCCGTCATTGCTGGAGGTGGCAAAATTACTAATTCAGTTCGTCTCGTCATCGAAATGCATCCCCATACCATCACTGAACCGCCGTTATGAGCTTTTATTCGCATAACGCAGCGTCGATCATAACGCTGTCCTTGTCGGCGCCAAGTGCGTATGCGAGCATCATTGCCATAAAGGCAGAAACGCGACTCGTCCGAAAAATAAACGTTTCTCCATTGCCTCACGGTCCAATTTATGTGATTTTGGGTAAATTGAAGACGAGCCTGACGATGTGCAAGTGTAAGTCTTGGCACCTGTGCACGAGAGCGAGAACGAAGACCCACCTCTCTTAAGCGACAACGAATCGTTTGTTCGCTGACATGATGTAAAGTAGGAACTTTACGTCAAACATACCTTGCAGTAATCGTTCGTCTTCTCAAAACGTGGCGAACAATTTCTCGATCTTGTCGAACTGTTGTTATACGATGACGGCCATTTCCTTGACGTCTCGTGTATTGTCCTGTCTCTTGATATCGTAACCACGCTCTATTTATTACAGGTACGGATACACCGACACGTTGCGCTACATAACGCATACTGTACCCTTCTTCCAGAAGTGCGATTATGCGGGCAACTTCGAATGCTGGCAAGTGTCTGCGCAGCATTTAAAAAATTTGCAATATGCGACTATTTTTGTTACAAAGAGCGAACTTCTCAATAGCCTCAATCGAGAAAAGAGAAGACTTGAAGTTCGCACTAAGCGAGTTCGAAAATATGCGTCTATAAGCGAGTTTTGCGTTAGCGCCAATTTCAAGTCTTCTTCTTTCGCGCTAACCCAAAACTCTCGTGATGCACATTGGGTTATGCTAATGTCGGCGGTAACCACTATTTTTCAGAAAATGACAAGAGCACTTCGAAAATTCTGATCAAAAAAGACATCACATAATGATCTTTTAACTTTAGGTTACAGTAACTTCGTCAAAAATGGTCATAATGAGATTTTTAAAAAAGCATTTTAAAGGTTGAAATCTCTACTTTCAAAATCAGTAATTGATATTTCAATCTAACTGATCTTTGACGGAGCTATACGGACACAAACGGATATTTGTCAAATCTAAAACATATCGTATAATTTTGTACACACTTTACAAAGGTCTATGGCGTGAGGTAAAAATTACACGAAAATGCGATTTGCAGCAGTCGAAGGAGTGAATCTTTACCTTCAATTTCCTTTTTTATTGATTGTTGTACGATGTTTGTCCACCGAGTTATTGAACGTTAAAGTAGAAGTGATCACTTTTGCTTCATCATTCAATAATTCGGTGAAAAAAAATCGTACAATGTTTAATAAAAAAACAAATTAAAGGTAAAGATTCACTCTTTCGACTGCTGTAAACCGCATTTTCGTGTAATTTTTACCTCACGCCATAGACCTTTGTAAAGTTTGTAAAAAATTTTTAGATTTGACGGATATCCATTTATGTCCGTATAACTCCGTAAAGTATCATTCATATTGAATTTTCGATTATAGATTTCGAAAGTAGAGATTTCAACCTTTAAAATCCTTTTTTAATTTTTTGTCTGCGATGATTTTTCATTGAATTATGGTGTTCTGAATATTGCTCAATTTTTAGCGTGTTTGAAAGTGTTCCCTAGATTTTGTTGAGTAGTGTATATCATTGCAGCCACTTGTGGGACACCGCCAAGGACTATACCCGAACCTCTCTATGTTGATGCCAATCCTCAATGTGACAAGTCTTCAGTGCAGTGCACTAATAACGACAATGAAGGTCTTAGAAGGTCAAATCATACAAGGTATATTCATTATTGTGTGACTACATTTATTATTGACATATAATTAAATATAGTAATGTTAGTGGTTACATTTTAGTAATATTAATGATTCATTATGTACCTTTGCAGCCACTTGTCGAACACCGCCAAGGACTATACCCGAACCTCGATACGTTGGCGATATCTGTACTCCACACTTATCTACACCTCGAAGAGCAAAACGAGCTGTAGCTTTGGCAAAAAGAGTTCTCGCTCAACGCACGAGGACTATTAAGACGTTGCAACAATCACAGAACAGATTAAATACACGTATTAAATGTATGAAAGATTTAGTCAGCGAATTGAAAAGGAAGAATTTAATTTCTGAAAATGCTTTCGACAGTTTAATGGTATGTCTATACAACGTTAAGCCTGTATAAAATTACGCATTGAAGATTGAAGTTTGAATAAAATTGGATTAATCAAAAGAAAAAGGTTCATATTTCTTTGTCCTTAGTTAAATGTTGATTATCAAATTTCATTCTTTAATTTTCACTCTCAATCTTCAATACATAATTTGACGGACATAAAAAGGTATTGTTGCAATTTACTTGTTTCAGAATTATCCACAGAAACTTCGAAAAGTAAATTACAATTATATTTTTCTATCAGTAATCTAATTTACAAATTTAGGCAGACAATCCTGATATTCTGCATGAAGTACTAAAGAGGAAGAAAGGCAAGAGGAAAAAATACTCGGCAGAATTAAGAGCGTTTGCACTGACGTTAAATTTTTACTCTTCGAAGGCTTATGCGTATGTAACAAAAACATTCAAAAACCTTTTACCAGAAGCTTCGACTATCCGTAAATGGTATACCGTTTTAAATGGGCGATCCGGATTTACGGACGAAGTGTTTAAAGTTTTAAAATGCAAAGTACAACAAAGTAAAGTACTAATTCTCTGCAACATTGTGATCGATGAAGTTGCAATTCGACAGCATATTGATTATGATGGGAACCGATATTATGGATATGTCGATCTGGGTGTGAATAAATATGCTGACTCTGATCACCCTCCGCAAGCAAAAAATACATTAGTTTTTATGGCTGTTGCGATAAATGATCACTGGAAAGTGTCGTTAGGATATTTTTTAATACAATCGCTAAGTAGTAAAGAGAGAGCTAGCTTATTAGAAAAATGTTTAGAACTGATTCATGAATCAGAAATTATAGTAAGATCAGTAACGTTTGATGGAGCCAGTGTTAATATTAGTATGTATAAGTCATAGGTGCTAATTTTGATATTGGTAAAAATTTCAAACCATACTTCATAGACCCGGCAACTGGGAAAAACATTTATTGCTTTTTTTATCCTTGCCATATGATAAAATTGATAAGAAATGATGTAGGAGAAATATTAATATCAAAAAATAATGATGAAGATATTTTGTGGGAGAATATCGTTCTTCTTCAAAAATTGCAGGAACAAGAAGGTCTAAAAGCTGCGACTAAATTAACGAAGAAGCATATCGCTTTTCGAGCAAATAAAATGAACACAAAACTAGCAGTACAAACACTCAGCGAAAGTTTAAATTGTGCTTTACAGTTCGTTCTAAAATGTTATCTGAATTATTTAAAATCTCCAAAACAGACTGCACAATTTTGCAAAATATTTAATGATGCATTTGACTTGTTAAATGTGAAGTCTAAATTTTCAAAACTTAAAAATTGCAATATGGCACTTACCGAAGACAATTTTGATGAATTAAAAAGTTATGTTGACATATTGAAAAGTATATTCTGCAGATAAAAGATAATAAAAATATGTCTATATTATTCGGTAATCGAAAAACTGGTTTCCTCGGCTTCATCGTGTGCTTGAGAAATATGTTCAATTTATTTAAAGAATTAAAAAGTCATGGTTTAAAATATTTATTAACATTTAAATTGAATCAAGACCATTTGGAAACTTTTTTTAGAGCACTTCGAAACAGAGGGGGATTCAATAACAATCCCAGTGCAAAACAGTTCGAGAGTAGCTATAAAAGATTATTAAGTTCGGCATGAAATAGCTGCATCCGAAAATGGTAACTGTGTAATTAATGATATTCCGATTTTGCATGTGACGTCAGTGGAAAACAATATCAAAAATGAATCTTCTGACGAAAGCGAAGAAAGCGAGATTTCTGACAATTTATTTGACCATGACTACTTATCCACTTTATGGTCATTGAGTCCTTTTGTTGAAGATGTAGTGGCACATATTAGTGGATTTGTAGTCAGGAAATTGCTAAAAAATAAAAATATATGCGATGTAAGTACGACATTTTTAATATGTAGCAACGCCGTTTCGAATTTAACTAGTATTAAAAATAGAGGAAATTTAGTATTTCCGACAGAAGATGTTATTAAAATATCAAGATCTGCAGAACGTATTATTCGAGAAAATAGTAGTATCATTTTTTTTTACGAAAAGAAACATTAATAAATTTTTAACTAATAAAGTATTTCATATTGTTCATAATCAAGTGTTCGTACATAGTAATATAATCAGCCATATATTGCAAAAAGATAACGGCGATCCACTTGGATATTATCCAAGATTTCATAATGAGATTTGGCTATTGTGTGGGTGACTCGTTACTTTATTGGTTAAATTTCAATATCTTTTGTATATGAATTTAAAACAGATAACACTACAGTTTTGACAACCTGCAAGTAACTCTACATCGAACGTTCGCGAAATCTAGTATGGTTTAAGAAAATTGCTGATGAAGATTCCAAAGAGAATCAAAACGTTCACAAGATTTCAAATAAAGAAGATATCAACAAATCGTATGGATCAACAAAATTATTTGTGAAAGATTTATTGCGCTGACTCTCATTAATCCAGATTTAGGTTGTTTTTGTTATTATTAATAATTTTGTTTTTGAAACTTTGTCCATTAACAGATTTTTAAATGCGGATGTGACAGTTAGAAAGAAACATTTTATACAAAATATCGACACGGAGCGTAGTTATCATAAAGGCAACATCATTAAACATGTTTTTTTTTATATTAATCTTTCATCGTCGAATACATACCATACATGTCGAACCATTATTTTTTCTACAGTTGTCGATTTTAAGGTACACGAATAATTGCAATTGTTATACGAAAATATAATATTTGACCTTATACAGATAATTAATTGAACTACTTATATCACAAAAGTATAATAAGGGAAAAAAAGAGAAAAACAGGATTTTCGCGTGGGACTATCAGCGTACTGTTCGCGCGTTTTAGTTACTCAGCCGCACCGATTAATTGATGTTTACTAGTGCGGTATAGAATCCACACGGTGAACGCTCTCGTGTTCTCGTATTCTCAAGAATCTCGGGTTATCGATGCAACGTGCGATATTGTTACCAAAATATCTCTCTCTTTCTCTACTTTCCTGTATATTTTAAATCTCCAGATATTAATCGAAATAAAGTGAGGTGCATTAAATATTATTGTAATGCGTACTTCTACGAAACACGCAACATTAAAATTTGTGAATGTGATAGTAGGGTAAGGTTGCCGAAATCGCACCATTTTTCATATAATGGCTTATAACTCGGAAAGTAAGAAGGATATTCTCAATTTTTTTGCGGCGTAATAAACTGCAAGCTTTTCCCTTTCATATGTAATTTTTTCAGATTTTTTTTCTATTATTATAATATTTTAAATGAAGATTTTTAACATACTTGTAAATAGTGCGATTTTGAAAATACGTTGCCTAAATCGCACCATAGGTTGTTGAAATCGCACTTCTATTACAATATACATTTATAATATATATTTTTACATAATAAAAAAAGAAATAAAATGTAAAAAATATAAGTAAAATATATGTAGAAATTATCTGTGAACCTCACTCACCTGAAAGAAATGATTTCAAAGATCTTTGGTCCGCCAAACGTACATGCTTATTGTAGAGGTTATGGTTATGTCGCACCGACATGCATTGTGGTTATGTGTACGTCCCGTGTTGCCATATGCACGGTGCGATTTAGGCCACTACATTGTGGTGCGATTTAGGAAACAGTAGCATTTTGTAAAACTTTATTTATTTAATTTACAAACAAGATTGTTAAAAAAATTTTAATTCAATTAATCTAATTCTAATAGTGTTCCAAACACGACAAATTGTAGAAAAGTAGATTATTTAACTTACATTTTTTATATTTCTGCTATGAAATATGTTGAAAAACAGCAACGCTATCACGATTTTTTTATTTACATAAATAACGAGGCTCCTACTGCATTTCATGTCACAAATGTAACGCAGCAGCGTTGAAATACCTTGTAGTTTGTAAATAATCCGTAAGAAAGTGTGTGAATAAAATAACTGATTTTTTAGGCGAGGTAGTGCGATCTAGGAGCCGGTGCGATATCGGCAACCTTACCCTATCTACTCTTGGCCAATATACAGGTTGTCTCAAAAAATGTAACTGAAACACAGTGGGGACATAGATTGGATCAAGGGGAACAAAACAGTTTTGTACCATTTTGCAGTTGACGCAATATTTAACGAGATATTAACGTTTAAAGATAGGCGAATACGAGCATCCGACCAGCCTACTGATCATGTACTGCTGCCGGCAGG
>NW_017299751.1:115809-116124 GCF_001594075.2 Trachymyrmex cornetzi
GAATAGAAGCGTCGTATAACAAAACAAACGGAAAGGTATCGCGATGAACAGCATACGTTTTGCGTAGTGCTCTTTTAATTAATTAACTCGCTTAACATATCTAATTGTGTTAAAACGTATTTAATCGTGCTCAATAATGTGATTTATAACGATAAGAACTGTAAAGAAACGATAAGCTTAAGAAATGATAAGGAAAACTTCAAAACTAAAATGACATTCTTGGATAGTGTAGGCCCGACACGGCGAAACACAGGACATGTCAGGCGGCGAAGCGCTATCCTTCTCCTCCCTATGCGCGCCGTTCTGAGTGGCTTG
>NW_017299751.1:116853-117233 GCF_001594075.2 Trachymyrmex cornetzi
CCTACCGGCATCGAGTCGACCGCGAGAGCGAGCGAGGCAGCGAGAGGCAGCGCCTGACCTTTTCGCTCTACCAGTAAATCGTAAACACATGCGGGTATTAGAGCGAAAAGGACGGCCGCTCCTCGGGCCGCTTTATCTCGCTGTCTCGCTTTCTCTGCTAGTCGCTCGTTACAAGCGATCGAAAACCGAAAATGTATCTTCTCAGCCGCTCGGCGTATTCTTGTACAGGGTATCCCGATCTTTTTTGCCAATCACTTTTGTATTCATAGAGCGGATTAAACTGAGTCGAAAAATCCTCTACCATTTTGCAATTTTCGCAATAGTTAACAAGATATTAATTACTAAAAATTGCAAAATATTGGTCTTGAATAATTTTTTAC
>NW_017299751.1:117400-117750 GCF_001594075.2 Trachymyrmex cornetzi
TTTGAGTAAAAAATTATTCAAGACCAATATTTTGCAATTTTTAGTATTTAATATCTTGTTAACTATTGCGAAAATTGCAAAATAGTAGACTTCTCGACTCAGTTTAGTCCGCTCTATCTGCACAAAAGTGATTGGCAAAAAAGGGGCACCCTGCAGAAGGGATAAAGAGACATGAACACACATTCTAGATAACAATTTTAATAAATAGATTTTAATAAATTTTAATAATCATACACCCTTCCATTAATAGCAACAATGCAAATTTTAACGTTAAAAAAATCAAAATGTGTTTCAAACATGACGTTTTTCGTAATATCTTTCCAGTACACTCACATATTTTCTTTGGAAAT
>NW_017299751.1:118222-118524 GCF_001594075.2 Trachymyrmex cornetzi
TTTCTTCAGCCATAGGTACTTATGCTCTTCTTTTTGACTCTAGCCTTTCTGAAAATTTATATAAATTGTAGTTTAAGAACTAACGCAGAAAAATAAACGAAAAAGCGCTTTAAAATTGAAAGTTTGGAAAATAAGGAACTCACTCTTGGACAGGAACGTGGACAGGAGTCAAGTGTGTTAGAACTATTTCACACATTTTCACTCATTTCAATATGTTACAAATCAAAATCGCTTATTTTCTTCTCATAAAGTTCTGAGAATTTTTTCAGAATTTTTTCAAAATTTTTTAATACCGTATTTTC
>NW_017299751.1:120798-121162 GCF_001594075.2 Trachymyrmex cornetzi
ATCAACACGAGCATATTTCCAAAGAAAATATGTGAGTGTACTGGAAAGATATTACGAAAAACGTCATGTTTGAAACACATTTTGATTTTTTTAACGTTACAATTTGCATTGTTGCTATTAATGGAAGGGTTATATGATTATTAAAATTTATTAAAATCTATTAAAATTGTTATCTAGAATGTGTGTTCATGTCTCTTTATCCCTTATGCAGGGTACCCCTTTTTTGCCAATCACTTTTGTGTAGATAGAGCGGACTAAACTGAGTCGAAAAGTCTACTATTTTGCAATTTTCGCAATAGTTAACAAGATATTAATTACTAAAAATTGCAAAATATTGGTCTTGAATAATTTTTTACTCAAATAC
>NW_017299751.1:121767-122079 GCF_001594075.2 Trachymyrmex cornetzi
CCTGCCGGCAGCAGTACATGATCAGTAGGCTGGTCGGACGCTCGTATTCGCCTACCTTTAAACGTTAATATCTCGTTAAATATTACGTCAACTACAAAATGGTATAAAACTGTTTTGCTCTCCTTGATCCAATCTATGTCCCCACTGTGTTTCAGTCACATTTTTTGAGACACCCTGTATACGTCTTTTAATTTAAGATGTTATGTTAAGTATTTTATATTAAGAAATTAATTGAAACACTTTTAATTACACCATAAAGTAGATTATTTAAAAAATATTGTACTGTTACTTTCATCTTATTCATTTTAAATA
>NW_017299751.1:122281-139044 GCF_001594075.2 Trachymyrmex cornetzi
GTGTGTGTGTGTGTGTGTATGTGTGTGTGTGTGTGTGTGTGTGTATGCGCGAGCGCGTGCGTGCGTGCGTATCAATATTTTTAAGCTTTTAAGCGTTATGTCCGGAAAGTATAATACGCTTACTTTTTCCTTCTCAATGAGTAAAATATATGAAATCGACGCAAAATTAACTTTATATAAGGTACCTTTCAAAGTTCTTTATGAAATATCTTGAAGATGCTTCTTAAAGAACTTTTAAAGAATTCTTAATGTTGTCTCATGCATCGATTTTAGACATTTCGCTCATTGGATTTATAAGCGCCATACCTACATGGACAATATTTTCGAACTCTTCAGCGTTTTATCCGGGAAATATAACACGCTTATGTTTTTCCTTCCAAACGAATAAAATGTCTAAAATTGATGCAAAATCAACTTTATTGGCACAACGTCGATTTGATAGTAGGGCAATTAGTGAAATGGCACCAGTGTCACAACTGTGTTAAAAGAAAAATAGTAATAGATATGAGATTTTTATTTCCAAAGAATTATACTGCAAATGCTTTAAAACAAACTTTGCTTTATTTCCATTGTTTTTCCAAAAAAAACAATTCCCCAAAGTAATTTATAATTTTAGATTCAAGATGGTCTAACCCTTTAATTGTTAAATTTAATTTCATTATGACATATTTCTTAAATTAAAAGACGTATTGGCCAAGAGTGGATACTTTCACACTCACAAATTTTAATGTTGCGTATTTCGTAGAAGAACGCACTATAATAATATTTAATGCACCTTACTTTATTCCGATTAATATTTAAAATATATAGGAAAGTAGAGAAAAAAAGAGATATTTTGATAATATCGCGCGTTGTATATACAATCCGAAATTCTTGAGAACACGAGAGCGTTCATCGTGTGGATTCTATACCGCACCAGTAAACGTCAATTAATCGATGCAGCTGAGTAAATAAAATGCGCGGACAGTTAAGTACGCTGATAGTCCCACGCGAAAATCATGTTTTTCCCTTTTTTCCCCTTTAATATACTTTTGTGATATAAGTAGTTCAATTAATTATTTGTACAAGGTCAAATAAAATATTTTCATGTAACAATTGCGATTATTCGTGTACCTTAAAATCAACAATTATAGGAAAAATAATGGTTCGACATATATGGTATGTATTCAACTTAATCGATGAAAGATTTATATAAAAATAAACATTTAATGATGTTGCATTTATGACAAATACGCTTCGTGTCGATCAATATTTTGTATAAAATGTTTCTTTCTAACTGTCACATCCGCATTTAAAAATCTGTTAACGAACAAAATTTCGAAAACGAGATTACTAATAATATAAATAAAAATGATACCAATATAATTTTGTAGTACACAATTGAAAGTTTCATATGTTGTAATTTTAAAATAATTTTTTATTTGCTTATTGATAAGCAATCGATTTTTTCCTACAGCTTTGCATGAAAATTACACATACGAATAATTTCAAAAATTATATGAAAATATATTTGGCCTAATATATATGTTTACTACTAATTTGAGTATTTATCTCTGATCTCACACCTTACGCGCTCGACCACGTTAATTTCTTGCGGATCGAATTTATGACCGCGGTACATAACGTACGAATGAAAAATCATAAACAATTAATCTCTCGTCAACTGTCGCGTTTTGACACGATTTAAAATATTCTAGATTAATGCGAGGGGTATGTGATTATTACAATTTATTAAAACTTATATATGTTATATCCAGAACGTCCCCATGCCCCCATGCCTCTTGATATACGCCTGATGCCGAGAGCCGAGAGGCCGAGAAAGCTTATTTCGGTCGCTCGACCGGCTCGACGCTTGCTTGAGTGGAACAGCAAGGTTCTCTCTCGCTCTCGGGGCGCCGACAAGGTAAGCAATAAGAACGTAGTGCGAAAAGGACAGAGCGATATAGTCGGCAAGCTTCTAACTAACCAAGTCACACGGATACGGGCTGCTTGTGTTGCTATCGGTTGCGCTACGCCGTCGACCGGTGGCGCTGATCGCGTGCTGCTGTGGGGATATTGTCAGCCATTTTCCCCCATAGTAGGCAAGCTAGGGTTTTTCCCGACTCAGGGAGTGAGCTGCCTGCGTGCGAACAGAGCAATACAGATTGAGTTCTCTCGACCACCGCGCTAGACGTACGCTATCTCAGGAGTTGCACAATAAAAACATTGGTATTGCAAAGTGTTGCATTTTCTTCCTCATCACCGGCAGCAGGGCCGTGGGCGCAGTGTAAACTGGCCCTGCATTCTGAGCGATTACGCCCACATTGGTGACCCCGACGTGATCAAAAAGAAAAACGAACGGCTATCTTCGTACCAGGCGGCCAGCCAAGTAACGCGGCCTACGTTCTGATGACGGCAGCGCAGCCAATAAGCAACCTTTGCGAGGGAACGAGTCACCTCTCGGCTATCGAGGCAGGAAGTAATTCCGTAGCTCCCAGCAAAAAAAGAACCGGGATCGAGACCAGCAAGCGCAGTGGCGGCGAGCATCGTTGACGACGCCCGGTGGGTAGCCTTAGGGGACGATCACTATCGAGCTCTACGCGCATACCAGCAGGGGCAGTTCCGACATCGTCACGAAGGGCAACGCATCAGAGAGAACCAAGACTCTGCATCTAGGCCTCCGTCGGGATTGCATCATCCGTCGTCCGTCGGGAGTCATTAGACGCCATATTGGTGCGTTCCCACGTTTGCAACGGAAGTAACGTCGCAGCACCCAGTCGCAGCCGTGTGGCAGTGTCAACAGGTACTCAGATTATTTCGTCAGTGGCGGTTTCGTTCGGTAACGGAACGGCACTGACCGCATCCGTGGTCAGACGTGAGACACTCAGTGTATTAATCACGACAAGCTAGAGCAAACAACAACTGGCGCCTCCAACGGTCGAGGAACTTCAAAATCAGTTGGCGCAATTACAGGCCACTTTCCAGCAAATGCAAGGGGGTGTATCCGGAAATGTCGCGCACATCGACACTTATCGAATCCCTAAAATTCCACCATTTCTAATTAAAGATCCAGTCATCTGGTTCATTCAAGTGGAAGCCACCTTTGAAGTCGCGCGCATTACCGATCAAAAAACTAAAGCCCATTACGTAATAATGTCATTGGACGCGGAAGCAATCGCGTGTTGTAGAGACCTTATTGCCGAACCTGACGCGGATGAGCCGTACACGAAACTCAAAAAGCGTATCATTGAAAGCTTTTCAGCTTCGGCAGAAAGTCAATTGCGCCAACTGATCAAAGGTCAGGTACTAACATCCGGTAAACCGTCGCAGATCCTCAGCCGTTTACGCAACCTCAACCCTGACAAACAATGCGACGACGCAGTTCTTAAAACTATCTTTTTCGAGCATTTATCTCCGTATGTCAGAGGCATCCTTGTGTCTTCTGAATGCACCGAACTCGATAAATTAGCCAAAATGGCAGATAAAATCGCGGAAACTTCTACGGAATTAGCGCAATGCGCTGCCGCGTCATATAAAGAATCAAAATCATCCGACTTAGAAGCAAAAATCGATCGTCTCGCGGCGGATCTTGCAACTCTAGCGGCCGAGTTTAAAAGACCTAGCAGATCGCAAACGAAAGGAGGTACGGATAAGCAACGCAAGCGTTCGAGCAGCAGACGCTTTAACGTCTGCTGGCCGCACAGAAAATTTGGTGATCAAGCGCGCGCGTGTAAAGGCACAGCAAAAGATCCGTGTACATGGCCAAAGCCGAAGGCCAGTACGGAAACCAAGTCGGGGGAATAAAAGTGTCTGCTTACTCGGAGGCAAGTACGGCAGACAACAACACTTCTGTTCGCCTCCACATTCGCGACCGCGTAACCGGAGAAGTGTTTCTCATAGACACCGGCGCGGAAATCTCATTACTTCCTTGCAAAGATACGAGTAACAAAATACCGAGTAACCTCAAATTATACGCAGCTAACGACACCCAAATTGATACATATGGGGAATCATTTCGTACGCTGCATCTCGGTATACGCCCACTCACGTGGAACTTTTGTATCGCCTCGGTTTCATATCCAATAATCGGAGCCGACTTAATCTCATTCTACGGTCTGTTACCGGACCTCAAAGGTCGCAGACTCATCGACTCTCGGAACAACTCATTTGCGTCTGGTTTCATTAGAGCTGTATCAGTTCCACCAATCAGCTCAGTAAACCCCGGCACTAAATTCGCGCATATTATAGCAGGTTTTCCTGAGATCACCGGTCTTGACCAATTAACCCCAATTAGCAACAACGACGTGTGTCACCACATTATCACCACAGGTCCGCCCGTAGCGGAGCGCCCAAGACGACTTAATCTGGATAAACTCAAAGCAGCAAAAGCCGAATTTAAACGATTGGTAGACCTCGGTATTTGCGAGCCATCCAAAAGTCCCTGGGCAAGCCCTATCCACATGGTGCATAAAAAAGACGGGTCTTGGAGGATCTGCGGCGATTATCGCCGTCTCAACGCGGTCACCGTCCCAGACAAATTTCCCGTGCCGCATTTACATGATTGTTCTTCTATTCTTCGCGGCAAAACCATTTTTTCTAAACTGGATCTCCGTCAAGCTTACAATCAGATCCCCGTCGCAACAGAGGATATTCAGAAAACTGCGGTGATCACACCATTTGGGTTATTCGAGTATAAATGTATGACCTATGGTCTTAGAAATGCTAGTCAAACCTTCCAGCGATACATCTTTCGTGCGCTCGGCGACCTAGAATTTGTGTTTGCATTCATCGATGACATACTCATAGCATCCCAGTCGCCCGAAGATCACGAAAAGCATTTGCACATCGTCTTACAACGTTTAAAAAATTCCATTTACGTTTAAACACCGAGAAATGCCAATTTGGTAAACACGAACTGGAATTTCTCGGGATCATAATTAACAAGGAGGGTTGCAAGCCCACTCCATCAAAGATTCAAGCCATTCGTGATTTTCCTAAACCACGAACGATCATCGAATTGCGCCGTTTTCTCGGTCTCATCAATTTTTACCGCAGACTTTTGCCGAACGCAGCCACCATTCAAGCGCCTTTAAACGAATATCTTCTCGACTCGCGCAAAAATGATAAACGTGCGATTGCGTGGACATCCACAGCCGAGGAAGCTTTCAGTAAATGTAAAGACGCCCTGGTCAACGCGACACAAGTGTCACATCCCTCTGACTCAGCCGAAACGCGCCTAGTGTGTGACGCGTCCGACTTTGCCATGGGAGCCGTTCTCGAACAACGTCTCGACGATTCGTGGAAGCCGCTTGCGTTTTTCTCCCGCAAATTTAGTCCAGCGCAACGAAATTACAGTGCTTATGATCAGGAACTCACTGCCATCTTCGAAGCAGTTAAATACTTTAGATTTTTTGCTGAAGGACGCTCATTTAAGATCGTGTCAGATCATAAACCACTAGTGTATGCATTCATGCAACGTTCGGACAGGGCATCACCACGCCAACAGAGACAACTTTCGTTTATTTCGCAGTTCACCACGCGCATCGAATATCTGCCAGGCAGCAACAATGTAGTCGCCGACTCACTCTCGCGCATTGAATCCTTCCGCTTACCAGTCGAGATCGAGTTAAACGAGCTCGCGCAACAACAAGAACTCGACGCAGAGTTGCAATCTCTCCTAAAAAACCATGACTGTCCACTTTCTTTAAAGCGCATACAATGGGGACCGACTCACACTACCTTGTACTGTGAAATGACCGGCGAAGCAATTCGACCGTATATTCCCGAATCCTTGCGTAACCGTGTGTTCCACATGTTCCACGATACGGCCCATTCTGGCCCTAAGGTCACCGACCGAGTAATTCGTCAACGCTACGTATGGCCCAACATGCATCGTGACGTTGCAAAGTGGTGCAAAAACTGTACAGACTGCCAGCAATCAAAAATCTCGCGACACGTTCATACTAATCCCGATAAATTTATTGCGCCGGACAACCGATTCGAACACGTCCACATAGACATCATAGGCCCGTTGCCGGAGTCGGACGAATATCGATACTGTTTAACAATTATTGACAGATTTTCGCGTTGGCCAGTGGCAGTTCCACTCAAAGACATTGAAGCCCTTACCGTGGCACGAGCTTTCTATGACAATTGGATAGCCAATTTTGGAGCACCTCAAACCTTAACGACCGACCAGGGCAGTCAGTTCGAATCGCAACTATTCTCCGCACTCCTCCAGCTAATCGGATGTCAACGCATTCGAACGACAGCTTACCACCCTGCTGCAAATGGGTTAATTGAACGGTGGCATCGTAGTTTCAAGGCCGCGATAATGTGCCACACAGGCACGGACTGGACACGAGCACTGTCAACGGTATTGCTGGGTCTGCGCACTCATGTTCGGCTAGACACAAACGCGTCGCCAGCGGAATTCATTTATGGAACGACCTTACGCGTTCCAGGCGAATTTCTCCTTCCTGATGATTTTACAGCTAATCCGCAAATCTTCGTCGAAAAACTTATGCACGTGCTAAAAAAAAAGTCTCATTCACGTTACCCACCACATAGTATGTAAGAAATCTGTATAACCACATAGTATGTAAAAAATCTGTATAACCACAGTGTTTAAGAAATTCATGTAACCACATAGTATGTAAGAAATCTGTATAACCACATAGTGTTTAAGAAATCTATGCAATACAGGTAAAACTCGTTACCACTCGGGGGGGAGTATGTGGGGATATTGTCAGCCATTTTCCCCCATAGTAGGCAAGCTAGGGTTTTTCCCGACTCAGGGAGTGAGCTGCCTGCGTGCGAACAGAGCAATACAGATTGAGTTCTCTCGACCACCGCGCTAGACGTACGCTATCTCAGGAGTTGCACAATAAAAACATTGGTATTGCAAAGTGTTGCATTTTCTTCCTCATCACCGGCAGCAGGGCCGTGGGCGCAGTGTAAACTGGCCCTGCATTCTGAGCGATTACGCCCACATTGAGGCTTTCGCCTATCACGCGAAAAAGGCCGCCATGGCCTCTCTCAGGTTTCTCTCTGGTATTACACACATACATGGAATATTAAATATTACACATACATGGCTGCGTTCAGCAAACTCAACAGTTGAATGAGCACTCGCTGCTATTGATGTATTCTTCTAGATTTAAAATCTGGTTGGACGATCTAAAAGAATACACCAATAACAGCGAACGCTCACTCAACTGTTGAGTTTACTGAATGCAACCAATATTCCAAATTGTATAAACAATAAATTTAGAGACAAGATTGTATATTTTACTATCATCGATTAACTAGAAATATTAATGATTCTTACTTACTAAAGAACAACGCGAATACTATAAAAATGAAAAAAGGGATGAAAAAACAAATATTTTGTCAGTATAAAGAACATAATTATTGAAGTTAAAAATTTTTAGAATTATGCCTTTCTCATACCAGAAATATAATATTAAATTAACGATCACTAATGATCGCGTACTTCTAATGTTAAATTAAAAAATGATTTTACAAGCTCTTGCATTAATATTTATTTTTTAAGTTAAATAATACTGAAGAACTATCTAAAACGTATTTTTAATTATGATTTATTTTCGCCAAACAATATATATTAATGAATATTTGCTTGATAAATATATGGTAAAATAAAGCTACGCTCTCACATAGAGATGCAATTTTTATAATTGTTAGAAACTATATTTATTAGTATTGATCGATTCGCATAGATATTTTATCAGAAGCACATATATGCATATCGTAGTTTCATTTTATTTCTAATTAATATGCTAAAATTTATCAATAACTGATGCTTGAAGATAGTTACACTCTAAGCCAATACATAGCTCCACGAATATTATTATAATCTGGTAAATTTTCAACAGGACCAACTGCCGCGATCACTGGACAGTGATCGAAAATGTATTTCATGCCAACATTTTGAATAGTTTCAGCAGTTACGCTCTGAAAGATAAATTATATATATAATCACATGTTAAGATATATCTTATAAACATCTTCATATATTAGGTGTTAAACTTAATTCCTGCCGTTTTTTGTCTCCAAAATTGATTTGTTTCGAAGGGAAAATGAATGAATACCTTAATCAAAATCATTTCTCCCATTTTCTACTTTATTACTAATTAATAATACTTTATTAATAATACTTTAATTAAGGTATTTCCCTTCGAAACAAATCAATTTTGGAGACGAAAAACGACAGGAACTAAGTTTAACACCTAATAAAAAGATTTTGTTACAAACAACATGTTTACTCTTTTTGTACTAAATATTTATACTTTAATATATTTTGATCTATACAATAAAAACTACATACATCTATCCTCATTTCAAGTTCATGGAGTGGAATACGGCGATTATAACAAAGCATCTGTCGGCCGATATCTTCACAAATAGCAGTAGTTCCATCCAACTGTAAAAACATATTTGTTTTCAGAATATTCTTTGCACGTGCAACATCTTTTTCAGTAACTGCCGTGCACAGTTTCATCCATTCTTGTTGAACACAAAATGACATATCTTCACATTTCATGGGATCACAAACGAAATATATACCCCAAAGTCCTGTATCCTGCAAAATTAAAAAATAATGCATTCATTGATCCGATACATATTAATTGTTATAATTTACATGTTTTACATGTAAATTAGTAATATTTAGGCTTGATTTTTCATTTGCTGGTTAACTTATAATTAAACAACTTGATGTTTTATCCAATGAATTTCAATTATGGCTGTGAAAACATCACCCGAGTGCCCTCCGTGTATCGTTTTATCTTTGTTGTTCACTCAATGTTAAACAAGGATAACAGATATACAGGGATATCCAGGTAATGTTTCCGAATGCACTCTATGATGATGTCATAAGTCAAGTTCATTGGATGAAACATCAGTAGTTCTATTCTAAACATCAGTAGTTCTGTAACTTTTTAACGACAATTTTATTAGCTAGAGATGTTACTGCGGAAGTATTTTACATGATGAAAAAAACTGTACAACAGTATAAAAAGTAACTGTGTTCGGAAACGCCACTCGGATTCATCATCTGTCCTTATTAAACATTTAATGTTAAACAAGGACGGATAATAAATCCGAGGCATCTCGAAGCGACGTTTCCGAACGCAGCCATACTGTTGACTGTACAAAGATGCCGAGCTGTCGTTAAAAGTTACAGAATAGGTCTACAGGTTGTTTAACCATAAGTTAACCAGCAAATGAAAAACCTGGCTTTATTTAACACATACTTTATAACATGTGTTAAAACTCTGATAACTGTGGCACAAGCTTTGTTCTGCACAAGCTTTAGCTAAATTGCTTGCATTATTTACGCCTCCTCCTTGACTACGATCCCATCCTCCTATAAGAGTGTTCGCCACCATAAGAGGAATATTGTCTGCCTCAGCCCATCCAGCACCTAAATCATGCATTCATTGTTCTATAGCATGTTACAATTTATCTGCAATATTAATTAGTACAATGCTAATACCTTCAACAGCGATCGCAATATGAGCGAGAGGAATCGAATCATCGCGAACTCTTATTTCAGAACCAGTATAGCGACAAGCTTTAATATAATCTGGTATAACATCATATTCCGGTCCTGTCATTTTACCGAAATATTTATCGGCAAGTTCGATTAATTGATTGTGATCTACACCGCCAGCGCCAGCCAGTACAAATCTAAAAAAAATTGATATTTGAATTTTCTAATTATTAATAAATATTAAAGCTCCTGAGTAGTATTCTTCAGCCATATTGAATTGTGACGTCATAAGTGAAAAATGACACTGATTTTTCTTGCATACTATTTGTAAATAAAGAGATTTAGGATGAAACAAAATGATGAGATCGCTTTAAAACGCTTGTAAAGATAGACGAAGACTCTCCTTATCTTTCCTGATAATCAGTAAAGAGTCGAAAAAGACTTGTAAAGTGAAAATAGGCTACGCATGCGCATTAAAAACGTTCTCCAGAAAAATCCATTTTTTTTTAATTTTTCTGAAACTTACAGAATAAGCTTATTTTAGTGTCCTAACATATACATATAAGCACATACTATGTGCTTTAAACCTCAATACCCGGAGCGGGATTAAAAATCGAAATATTAAAAAAAAAACAAAGTTGAAGTGTTTAAAATATATATACATATTGAATTGTACAGCTTATTCAAAAGTGGTCTTGTTACTCACTGTAAAAGTTTTTCTTAACAATTTTTTGAAACAATGAGACATAAAACTTGACAAGGAATAATATGAAATTGTCTGAATATGGCTCCCAGTATTCGTTTTTAAGAAATCATTGAGCAAAGTCGCTATTTTTTTTACCGGCGGCAGTAGCGAAGGTGGAAGGCATTTTATATTGTACAAAAAGACTTGTATAAACACATTAACACTTATGGAATATCTTATACTATATAAAAGTGAAATTTTCATAAAAATTTTCATAATGGTAAGCACAAATGTGCTCATTAGGTTGAGCACAACTACAGTCGGAGAACGTTCTTAAGTAAAAACTAGTAAACGCACTTTACATGCCTTTTACGACTATTTACTGACTGTCAAGGGAGATAAAGATAGTTTTCATCCATTTCTACAAGTGTTTTAAAGCGATCTCATCATTTCATTTCATTCAAATTCTCTTTATTTACAAATAGCATGCAAAAAAATCAACGTGTCGCTTATGATACATTTCTCGCTTATTACAATTCAATATGACTGAAGTGAGTACTCAGAAGTCTTAACTACATAAACTAATCAACAAATACCTAGACGGTCCATAATGAGTTTTCACGTATTTAACAAGATCATCTCGCGAAATGCTTTTGATATTTTTAGTAGGCCCCAGTATTGTCCGTCCTAAGGCTGTACCTTGATAAGCAGCAGCATGCAAATGATCAAATACAACTTCTTGTAAATTCGTTTCAACTTCCTGCATTTCGCGCAAAATAACGCCACGTTCCCTTTCAATTTCATTTTCACCTAGCTTCGAATTTTGTATAATATCACTGAGAATCTCAATAGCTTTTGGTACATCCTGTGACAAGCATTTTGCATAAAATACTGTTTGTTCTCGACTTGTATAAGCATTCAGATGTGCTCCCATATTCTCTATTTCTAATTCCAAATCAGTTTGAGATCGTTTAGCAGTACCCTGTCAACAAAAAATTCTAGTATCAATAGAAACATAATAAATAATTAAATGAAAAAGCTAAATATAAAAATCATATAATTATTACAGCCTCGGTCATAAATAGCACACCATCGTTTTTTTTTTAAAAAACAACAATAAAATCCAAAGAAAAAATCCTAATAAAATATATATAAATATATATTAACAATAAGAATCTTACTTAGACCGATATGTGAAAACACAATCAATACTAGAAATTAAATGCCTATAACGATTGAAATTGGATCTTTAATGCTTAAATCAGAGCTGGGATTTAGTTGCATATTTCGGCCGATTTTCAGCTTGGTTCTTACCCCTTACTTCACTAACCCGCGTGTAATCTAAATGCTGATCGGCATTTAGACTGCGCACGAGTTGGTAAAGTGAGGGACAGGAACCAAGGTGAAAATTGGCCGAAATGTGCAACTAAATCCCAGCTCTGGCTTAAATACATAATTCAATGTGAATTATATATGTATTATATATGTATATGCATATATACCATATTCGTAGTCATTAGAATTGCGAGCCGAATTGATTTTACGAACTAATAAACGCAATTAAACTACTATAATAATATCACGAACTGAATTACATCGAGCAATTTTTAATAATTTGATATTCAATCAGGCATCACATTAGAAAGATGTTAATGTACTGAAAAATTGTAAATAAAGAATGGCCCCAAAATAGGGATTTTATTCGCCCGTTTTTGGGCCTTCAATTTTTGGACTGAACTGTGTGTCAAATGATACCCTACAATGAAACATTAATTACAAAGAAGTTTCAGGTTAAGGTGACAATTGTTATCATAGCTGAAGGGGGTGTCACGTGTTATTAGGCATATTACGGCTATGCAAAAATCTGATTTTTTTACATTCAAGGCGTCATTTATGCAAGACTCTGCACTTGCAGAAGTGCATTCACAACAGTGAACTATATACATACTGGAGTGAGCCTTCCCTATACTAACGCTGGAGGGGCGGCTGACTGTGGCAGCCATGCGTAATAGGTACGTCTCACTTTAGTAATAATACGTGAATAAAGTGAGACAAACGTACTTATCACGCACAGAGTTCACTGGTTTACCACACGAATGAGCGTTCTTCTTAAAAGCTTCATAAAAAACCAGACTTCGCAGATCTATAACGATAATTCGATAACGGACTTCAATTCCACCTCCCCTCCTAGCTCTGAAAACAATTGTTACTTCAACTTGAAACTTCTCTGTGATTAATGTCCCATGATAAGGTACCATTGGATACAAAGGTCAGTCGCAAAATTGAGGGCCCAAAAAAGGACGATTTTTGGAGTCACTCTTTATTGCAAAAAATATTACCTTGGCCGGGAATCGGACCCGGATCTCTTGTATTCCATACGAGTGTCCTAAGCCTTTAAACGTGATCTACAGTAAGTTGCAAACACTTTGTCGCCAGTCGCAATGCTTAAAAACAGCCAATCAGAAGCGTCAATAGTAATTGGTAATGCTCCTAATTGGCCGTCGTGAAATATTGCAACTGGCAACGATGCGTTGGCAACTTATTGTAGACCATGCTTAAGACTACTTGCGCATTAATTACATATTAAAACTATTATACAAATATTTTTCAATAAAATTATTTTTTAATTTATTTTTGTTAAATGTACAACTTTTACAATCTGTTGCTTTACACTCTTGGCTGTATAGTCATTAGTCATATATCACAGTTTTGTCATTTAAAATTCACTTTAGTTTAATCATAGGCAAATCATTATATGTACAGAACTCTAAAATCTACACTAAAGCCACAACTAAAAATATCATTATTTATTAGTGACATTAATTAGTTTACCTTGAAAGCCATGTGCTCCATGAAATGAGCAACACCATTGTTATCATCTGTCTCATATCGACTACCAGAATCTATCCAAAGACCAACAGTGACTGTTGCAGCTCCACTATCTTCACTGGCAACTCTCATTCCGCTATCCAAAGTCGTAACTCTTGTAGCTGGTTGATTGATAAGTGTTTCTTTCAGAGAAGCAGCAGTTGACTGCCATTGTTTCGATATCTAGAGAAGTATCATTAAACAAGGCACTTAATACTTATTTGTTATATCATTAAACAAGTCTAAATAATGTATACCTTCCATTAAAAATATATAAATTATCCACGTTCAGTTTATTATATTTATAAATCCTTTATTAAATAATACACTTAAATTTTTTATATTTATTACATTTATTTTGACCAAATATTTAAGTATATCAAACATTTTACTAAACATTTTATAATATAAGGCAAAAATTTTTAATGCATCAATTACATTATGCACAAATGCTGCTTTTATGGAGCAAAATTACATTTATATAAAAAATTCATCCATATTACATAAATCTTAAATTTTAATAAATACCATTTGTCAAATTTATGTTCTTAATTAATTAATAACAAGGTGTATACATATATGTGTATGTGTGTGTTTGAGTGTGTGTATGTGTGTGTGTGTGTGTTCTTACATATATTAAATGTTCTTATATTTGGTCAAAACAAGATCTTAATGCTTAAATATTTCTTGTGTAAATTTATAAACATATTTGATTCTGCTTATTGCATACCAAAATCTTTTTTTCAGCTTAAAACGCTATCATAAGCAAAAGAGTAATAATATAACTTTATTAAATTATTAAGAAATTTAATAATTTTTGATACTAACAAGAATGTTCTTTATTTAATGTTAATAATTATCTGATGATTTATTCTCATCAGTTTAACTCGTATCATGTTATTAAATGTTCTTTTTCACAAGGGACTCATTAAATTACATCTATCAAAATAAATAAAATGTAAACACAAGAGACCAATATTTGGCTATTAATTTCTACCAATGTAAATTAACTTTAATCTCAGTATAATTTATTTTTTTTTCTAATTCTTAGGCCTAGTTTCACAACTCACGGTTAATTCTTAACAGAGATTCAACTTATTTATTATCTCTTTCCAATTCTAGAATTGGAAAGAAATTAAGAATAAATTGAACCTCAGTTAAGAGTTAACTATGATTTGTGGAACTGGGCCTTAGAACTAGAAAAAGATAAAAGCAAGTTAAACTGAGATTATAGTTAATCTACATTGATAGAAGTAGTGTGCCTTTCAACAAGTAACACAAATGACACAGTGTGACAATGGTGGATCATTATACCCTTGTTTGCCAATGTTAAACGAAGATATGATCAATGTGTCCACCATGTCGCTTGTTAGAAGGCACACATAAGGCCTGTTCTTTTTACTGAACTTTTGTATCAGTTCACCTTTCTTCCTTTTCTCTTCAGGAGGAAAGAAGAGGAAGAAAGATGAACTAGTGCAAAAGTTCAGCTAAAAACAGGCCTATAGATATAAGTAAGGTTATGTATTCGAGGATATGTATTCCAGAGAGTATTCCAAACGAATTACGAACTTTTTTGCTTTCTTGAATTTCATAATAAAATAAAATAAACTAGCCATATTGTTTCTGAATATTATACGTGTTAAAATCTTTATTTTTTTTTCTTGTTATATAAGGGGAAAGTACAAAAGGGGCGAATTTTCAATTTAATTCAAACGCAATTATAAATGAATCGATTAGAAAAATCGTTATCACAATGCAATGACTGTACGTCACGTTTTACCTTTACAAGGCTGGTTTTATTGGAATACGTGCGAAGAACGCTCCTAATCTTCAACAGACGAGTAGCCATTTTTCCAATTTAATGGTCGCGTTCAGCAGACTCAACTGTGTGGAGCAGATCCGTGAGCGCTCGCTGCTATTGGTGTATTCTTCTAGATCATCCAATAGCAGCGAGCGCTCACGGATCCGCTCCACAACAGTTGAGGCTGCTAAACGCGGCCATTGGCTGCGTTCAGCAGACTCAACGGTTGAGTGAACTCTCGCTGCTATTGATATATTCTTCTAGATATAAAATTCTGATTGGATGATCTAAAAGAATACACCAATAACAGCGAGCACTCAGGGTGCTGTCACATGCGGCGTAAAGGCCATTCTCCATAAGACGCAGAACGTCATCATAACTAAAATACGTTAGGTTAGTTTCTAGTTTTGCGACCTGCAACCCGCGTTCTGCGTCTTATGAAGAATGGCCTTAACCTGCGTAAGCGTAACCTGCGTATTCTAGTAATTTACTAGAATACGTTATTTTTTAATTACTAGAATACGCCATTCTGAAAGCCCGCATTCACATTGAGCGTATTTCGCGGAAGATTAGAGAAATGTGGAACTAATGCAACCAATTGCTGATTAGAATTTCTGTTGTACACTCTAACAGAAATGCTAAATGAATTTATGATTGGTTTTCGTAACATACGCATCTCAAAAAATACGCCTCATGTCCCCGGGAACCGGTACCTTTCCATCGCGCATATATGAGCGAATAAGTTATTAAAATCGGAACATTTTGGCTGCTTTCCTTTTAGGAGACACAAACCGACACAGTATAACACACTCAAACAGTTTGCCACGCTTAAATGGAACGCGATATGTGCAGTGTGTGTATCGTGTGTACGAACTTTTAATACCTAACCTTAAAAGATTTGAATTTTGACCTTAACGGACATACGATATCAGATTACTGCAAGGAGTGATGTGTATATTTTCAAGTAAAGGTACATACTTTGCATCAATTGGTGGAGGTATTCCAAAAAGAGATTTAACATCTTACAAGTTACAAACTTTTCAAAATTATTTTTAAACTATACAGGTATTTATAAATATTGTATATCAAAATTTTTATCAAATAAAATATATTTAAAAAATAAAGTTTATTATTATTTTTGTTGCTTTTTAAATAAAATATATAAAAATAATAATATAATATTTGAGGGAAAATTAACAACAATGCAGTGTTTAGCATTCGTCGACTAAGTACCGAGACACTACCGTGTCTCCAGATGCTGAAAACAGAACAAAATGATGGAAATTGGTTTGCGGGTGCGTTCTAATATCACTTAATTCATCAAAATTACACTTGAACAGACTCGAAACACACTCTGACTCTGCTCCCGAGCAGAGGCGAAGTGTGTCGATTGAGTTTGAACAAAATTGTAAATGGAAAGCGACGTGTGTCGATTTGTGTCAAGTGTGTCGACTGTGTCTCTTAAAAGGAAAGCAGCCTCTGACTCTGCTCCCGAGCATGGTATAAGGGGTGCGTTCCGTTTCTCGCATGATGCGTATAATGCATCGTTTATCTTCGTTGCTCACCAAATGTTAAACAAAGACAATGGATGCATCATGCACATCATGCGCGATACGGAACGCACCTAAGGATAAGGGTATGCTCACGAGCATGCGACCAATCAAAATTGTCGAAGTGTGACGTCACACAACAAGCGGTAAATTTAAAACTGCTGTTTCCAACCAACTTATGTTAGCAGCATTTTCGTCAGATATTTTATTTTGATTTAAAGTTTACAGGGAAAAATACGTTTTGAAATAATTTAAGAACTAATGAATATCCTGTATAACAAAATGTAACATAAGTAAACATTACAAACTCAATAAAGATAGAAGAATTTATTATGAAATTTATTATCTTATATTTAATTTATTTAT
>NW_017299751.1:139249-140629 GCF_001594075.2 Trachymyrmex cornetzi
TCGTTTGGGCGGTCTGATTGGCCCCGAGAGTGACGTCACACTTTGACTGCGCAGTGGGTATCCACGGCGTGAGCATACCCTTATCCTTATACCATGCTCCCGAGCAGAGGCGAAGTGTGTCAATTGAGTTTGAACAAAATTGTAAATGGAAAGCGACGTGTGTCGATTTGTGTCAAGTGTGTCGACTGTGTCTCCTAAAAGGAAAGCAACCTTTGTGAAACCACTTTTAGGCTTATTCGACGCGTTTTTGCATGAAACAAAAGAATCGCTTACGCAAGTTACGCCGCATGTGACGGCACCCTCACTCATAGCGTTTTCGATTGGGCAAAAGTTAGTGCGCACTCAGTTCACACCAACACTGGACGAGTTCCATGGGTTGCACTGAATAGTGCAAGTTCAAAAGAATACGCCAAGATTGTCAGTGCTAAAGCTGAAACTCATTTTTGTTCACTTTGAAGCAATGTTCAACAAAATATTACAAAACCACAGTAAAAGATATTAAGAGTAGGGACAAGACCCCGTTTTCAATTCAACTGCGCAGATTTGCTTGTCCCTATGTATATCCTTAACTGTGATAAAACGTGCACTGAACTGGCACCGTCAAAATATCTCGTGCTACTTAGTGCGCACTAAGTGCGCACTACGAGAGTGTCGTGCAATCAAATGAACACGTGACACTAGCCAAGTGCGCATTGGCACTGCCAATCGAACACGCTCTTGACACTGAGTGCAGCCAGTGCACCCCAATCGAAAATGCTATCAACTACCGAGTCCGCTGGGGTGCGTTCCAAAACTTGAATCTGTCAATTCCGAGTATTATTTATTTTTATTTAACATTCGGTGACCAACAAGGATAAAATGATACTTGAGTTGACAGAGTTGAATTTTGGAACGCAACCCTGATTGCGCCCAATGACTACTCATTTTACGCCGGAATCAGACGGGTGGCACCCAGTTGGACACGGCTCAATTGGACACGAGCCACTCACAGCGCTTGAGACTACAAAGCTCCTAAGCACCGGTCACTGTGATTAGTGGTGTCCAATCGAGCCGTGATCAATCGGGACACCCCCTTCTATTGTTTTGATTGATCAAATTTTAATCTTTCAATGACTACATTTAGCCCAGATCCTCATACAGGCACTGGCGCTTTGACACAGAGCACTGATTGGTGAAAAGTCGGTTGTGGGGGTAAAATTTACCTCCATCAGCCGTTTTTCACCAATCAGCGTTCGGTGTTAAAGCGCTGTTGTTCGTATGAGGATCCGGGCTTATGGCTCCGGCACACCGCGATGTTCGTCGCGCGATATCCAATGAGAATATACCTTTAGAATGAGAACATCGGTAAAGTTGTACACTCATTGGATATCGCGTGTCGCG
>NW_017299751.1:140789-141041 GCF_001594075.2 Trachymyrmex cornetzi
CGGGCCTTAACACGGCACCCTCAATCGAATTTAATAACATTCGTTGTTATGAAACTGGCCAATCACAATCATTTCTCCCGAGCAAAAGCTATGATTGGCCAGTTTCATAACATCGATGTTATAACTTCGGCGTAAAGCGTGCCGTGTAAACGTAGTAATAGATGTGAGCATAGATGTGGCTATTGCTGGATTCACACTGTATCCGATTTTCGTCGTACGACGTTCTTCAACCAATCAGAAAACAGAATTCCG
>NW_017299751.1:141841-142341 GCF_001594075.2 Trachymyrmex cornetzi
CCAACTGTAGCTCCTACTCACTCAAACGCGCTCGTTAGAGTGAGTAGGAGCTATGGTAGGAACATGTTGTAGCATGTTGGAGTATGCGACGCGAACAAGCCTGTATTCGATTTACTTACTACGTTTACACGGCACGCTTTACGCCGAAGTTATAACATCGATGTTATGAAACTGGCCAATCATAGCTGTTCCTCTAAAGAATGAAATGACTGCGACTGGTCAGTTTCATGACATCGATGTTATAACTTCGGCGTAAAGGCCCGTCTACAATACACAGAGTAAAAAGTAAGAGTAAGAAATTGACCAATCACAGTCGATTATTCTTCTCATATTCGACTGTGATTGGTCAATTTTTTACTCCGTGTATTGTAGACGGGCCTTAAGACTTCTATGGGTATTAGGAGTCGTCTACAATACACGGAGTAAGAAGTAAGAGTAAGAAATTGACCAATCACAGTCGAATGTGAGAAGAATAATCGACTGTGATTGGTCAATTTCTT
>NW_017299751.1:142483-142781 GCF_001594075.2 Trachymyrmex cornetzi
GATCGGGCCGAAAACGCTATATGTTTCGATATACACTGCCAGTACTGGCAGTACTGAAAAATTGTTCCGTTATTACTACGCAGCGCGCTGCGACAGCGTCTAGTTCCCTCAATGACGTCATAAATGGTAGCCATATTGCCACAGCGACTACTGCGGCTTTCGAGGCTGTGTTCCAAAATTGTTTGTCAGCGCTGGCAGTACTGCCAACACCGTTCCAAAAATCATCATAGCACGCTATAGCAGTGCTGCGAGAGGGTAAAGACGTCATTAATGTTGTCGTCATTTCCTACTGCGGCTG
>NW_017299751.1:143513-145473 GCF_001594075.2 Trachymyrmex cornetzi
TTGTTTCTTTTCGCTGACGTCGCTATATGCTGACAGCACTGAAAATATCGTTCCAAAATGAAAGCTGCGTTTGCATAAAAAGCATGCTTATGAAATTGGAACCCTATTGGTAGCATGCACTTATGACGACATGCTCGCAGCGCTGACAAACAATTTTGGAACACAGCCGAGATGAGGCAGTTACAGTAGAAATATGACATCCAACATGGCATCAACGCCAACGATATCGGGCATATCCACATCAGGGTACGTATTATAAAATTATTTGGAACTGATTCCGATCGAAATTATTCAATTATTCACATTTCGATTGTATTTTTAGAGAAAACGGAAAAATTCCGATCAAAATTCATCAAAACAAAAAATACCCGTACTACTGAAAAAATAAAAATATTAGATCCTGAATGTAACAAGGCATATACTCTTTATTTAAATATAGAAGATGCGCATAAAGCACGCAATGGTAAATAAAGCTATTGATATATCTCTTCTTAAAATAATTTATAATTATCTTTAATCTATTATTTATATGAGCATAGTTGAAGAGATACTACTTAAATTATATATTATATATATTTTATATATTTTTTATAAGAGATATGTACATACAATTTTATTATTAATAAATAAATAAATTGTTAATACAAGTATGTAAATATTTTGCAGATATGCAATTTGCATCCACGTATTGCAATATGCAAGAAAGAGTACACCTGCAATACCTAGTATGCATGATGTTTGCAATAATATATTTGATATGTTTTTAAATATATATTTATATACATATATATAGGCCATGGAAATTATATAGGCCATGGATGAATTTTGTGGAACCAAACCATAGGTTGAACCAACAGCGGTAGCTGGATCTAACATAAATAATGCATTTGATGATGATAATGATGGATCTCCTGAGGTTCCAAAAAAAAGTAAGACAAATATACATATATCATTATACTATGTGATTTCAAAAATAATATTAAATACAATAAATTATTTATAAATTTTTACATAAATAAATTAAAATAAATTGAAATACGCATACTTATACTTACAGAAATAAAATCATCAGCTGCTACGTACAAACAGAAAATATTAGAATATAGACAACTTCGTTCTGAGAAGAAAGATGCGCAACATGCAGAAAAAATGGAGTTATTAAAGAATATCAAAAATTTATTGCAGCACATGATGGAAAAAGATGAATAATCTGCTAGTTAAGATATATCAAATTTATTTTCCGCATTCACTTTCTTCAAAAAATTATTAACTATTATTAAAGAGTGATATAAAAAAACGTTATAGCTATATGTGCTGGCAGTAAAAAAGTAATATAAAGAACAATATAAAAGAGAGTAATTTTAAAAAAACGTTACAGTTATGCTGGCAGTAATGCAATTGTGGAACAGTTATGTTATGTGAAAACAGCGGTACGCAGTAAATAAACAGGTTAAGTTATAAATTTGCACGGTTGCAACAGAAATATTGAACGAAAACAATGATAGCTTATCTGAGAAAGACGAATTATTAGAATTAACTAATTCATCAATTTATCGACCACGCATAAGAAACTATATCGATGTACATCAGTACTCAGACATGGAATTTAGAGCTTATTTTCTCTAACGTAAATGTCGTAAATACAAAAATAAAATGTCTCTTTTATAACTAATAATACATATTATAACAGTTTTGTAAATTAATATGTGAAAAACGTTTTTTTATATTACTCTTTTACGTTTTTATATGTTATTAACAAAGTTTAAAGTTTATACCAAAGTTTAAAATGATTTGAATCAATTTCAGTTTAAGTCTCTATACATGATATATTTGCAATTTTAGTGCAATTATAACCTTTACATTTTAGATGTAATTACCTTTTTATATTAGATTTAATGTAAAACAGTATTATATTCGGCTTCAGTATTATAGGTATATTGCACTCTCATATATATATATA
>NW_017299751.1:147321-147745 GCF_001594075.2 Trachymyrmex cornetzi
TCGAAGATTATTCCGAATACTACTTTAGAATGGAGTATCTAACTGTACAAGAAAAAATTAAAATGGTTCTGTTGTATGGAGAAGCTGGAAGAAATTTTGATAATGCTATCGATCTCTACGCTCAGCGTTTTCCAGATAGAATTCGGTCACGTGCTTCATTTTATCGTATTATCAAACAATTTACTACCGATGGAAGTGTTCAACCACAAAAAAAGTCCCGTAATCGAACAGTCACGGGAGAAAATAATGAAATTGCTGTATTAGCATTTGAATTGCGGATTAACAAGTGCATTGAAGTCGAAGGTCATCACTTTGAGCACCTTCTTTAATTGAAAGATGATTCCCTGAGTACTCCGAATCGTGAGAGGCGAGGGGACTCACGTTAATCAAGCACCCCGAAGGGAACAGAAAACTGCTACGTCCA
>NW_017299751.1:148053-151004 GCF_001594075.2 Trachymyrmex cornetzi
AATTTTGATTCTTAACATTTTTTTCGTAGTGTGCTTATTTTTTGAGATATTTGAATGTCTCAAGTTAAAAGCATCACCCTGTATATATTTTTTTAAGACTGAATATATACAGAATTTTGTTTTTTTTTACAAAGAATTTGTTTTTTTTTACAAAGAATTTAACTTCTTGTGATATTAGTTTTATATACTGAGGTTATATATGTATAATAATTCTCTATATTATTACATTAATTGTATTTATTAAACACCGCTTACATTTAATAAAATATATATTAATAACAGTTTTGTTACATATATTGTAATTACATATACGTATATTTTATTATTTTATTAAATTAAATTTGTCCATTTCTTAATGCATATATGTCGCAATTCTTTTTTCAATTCCTTCTTGTCTATCTTCATTATTTTGTACATTGAGTTCATCTCTATTAATTTGATTCTGATTTTCTTCTAGTACAACTATCAAGTCATCCATTAAGTCTCTATGTAAAATACAAATATTATGAAGTACGCAACAGGCAATAATATATTTTGCGATCAAATCTGTCCGTTTCATGTGTAATTTATCTAACAAACTACGGAATCGTCCTTTTAATAAAGCAATACTTCTCTCTACCATGACGCGAACTACAGATAAGCAACTATTGAAATTGATTTGTTGTTCTGTCAAATGACCATTATTTTTATAAGGTACCATAACATGTTTTTGGATAGCATATGCAGCATCTCCTAGTATATGACTATCCTCAGGGAAATAATTTTCTGTGCACATTTCTTGAAAACCACTCAATCTGAATACACGCATATCATGTACAGATCCGGGTTGTCCTGCATAACAGTGTATAAATTTCAAAGTAGAATCACATATAATCTGTAACAAATATAAATTAAACATGTATGCATGTGTGTGTGTGTGTGTGTGTGTGTGTATGTGTGTATACTATATATATATATATTATATAGCAATATTAATAATAGTAATTATTTTTATTGTCATCATCATCATCATCGTCATTGTCGTCATCATCGTCATCATCGTCATCATCATCATCATCGTTCACCCATACAGCACAGAATCCTTTCAGAAATATTTCAGAAATATATCACGTGTGTAATTGAAATATCTCAGAAACATTGCAAAATGTTTCTGCAAAATCTCTGTGATGTCTCTGCAATATCAAAATGTCCGCAATTCTTGTACTTGAAATCTTTCTGAAAGTGCTCTGAAAGAATACCGAAATATGTCTGAAACATTTCTAAATGTTTGCTAATAAGTAACTGAAATAAATCTGACACCTTTCTGAAATATGTTAGAAATTTTACTGGAAAAGGCTCGGCGCCCGCCGGTACAAGTTCCGACCGCCGCTACGTGAGGGCCACGCGGTTGAACGATAACTCGTAAACAAGATCACCCAGTACGGGTATAAATAAGGTGCCGGAGAACCACCCAGCATCTTCTCTCGCGAATTAGAGTGAGCTCCATATAAGAGTCTCTATTCAAGAGTGACAGATCGTATCCAACAAAGTGAGCCCCAAGCCTTCGTATAATTACTTATTTTATGTATTATTATTATAATACTGAAAATAAGTAATAATTATAATGCAATCACTATAATACCTTTCAATATTAAATTTTCGTAATATTCCACATATTTCAAAATTATTTTAATATCCTTCCAGTAATATTTCTAACATATTTCAGAAAGGTGCCAGATTTATTTCAGTTACTTATTAGCAAACACTCAGAAATATTTCAAACATATTTCGGTATTCTTTCAGAGCACTTTCAGAAAGATTTCAAGTACAAGAATCGCGAAAATTTTGCTATTGCAGAGACATTACAGAGATTTTACAGAAACATTTTGCAATGTTTCTGAAATATTTCAATTGCACACGTGATATATTTCTGAAATACTTCTGAAAGATTTCTGTATTGTATGAGCATCATCATATTATTATTATTATTATTTTATATCAACATTATTCTATTGTAATATTCAATTTATTAATACGCATCATAAATATGACATATACATATATAATAAAAATACAATATGTTACTATATTTTTAATTAAAATAATAGATCTAAATGTGTTTCATGCCAACTCGAGTCCAAACACCGGTTATAATTGTGTCTTAGATTCTTTATTATTATTATTATATGATATACGTTTCGATCCTTGTATCGGATCCTTATCACTATCTCTTAGATACTACAATTATATCAATGTGCTTCCTAGAACAATGATGTATTGTTAGTATATATGATGATCGCTATACCGTTCATATCGATAGTCAACAAGCAACTTTGTTGACTTACAGTTGCTTGTTGACTATTGATATGAACGGTATAGCGATCATCATATATACTAACAATACATCATTGTTCTAGGAAGCACATTGATATAATTGTAGTATCTAAGAGATAGTGATAAGGATCCGATACAAGGATCGAAACGTATATCATATAATAATAATAATAAAGAATCTAAGACACAATTATAACCGGTGTTTGGACTCGAGTTGGCATAAAACACATTTAGATTTATTCATACGAGTCAATAATGAAGGATATCTTATTAAAATAATAGAGGGACTTTTTATATATAAATATATAATATTGAATTAGTTCGGTCCGTTTTTTGTGTTCAAAAATACATTTATTTTAAAGCAAAATGAATGAACAGATTAATTAAAGTATTGTCCATCACTGGCTACTACTTTTTCCCATCTCTCAGACAATTTTCGAATTCCTTCTCGAAAAAATGATTCGTCTTTGGAGGCGTTCCAATTTTGGAGCCAATTTTCGATTTCTGCGAAAGAAGTGAACCGGTGACTTGCCAAATCGTGCTGCATCCTTCGGAACAATTAGTAATTGCGGGGGTCGAAGGTTAGTCGCTCTTATACTAATAATGCAGCGGCCGTCGCCTTCGGCCTCTCTGCCGGA